>NC_142931.1:19878590-19978590 GCF_046866305.1 Octopus bimaculoides | reverse complement strand
ACATGCTCATACATATCCATTGCTAACGCTCATATATCTATTGCTGACACCCATTCTCTCTCTCTCTCTCACACACGCACACATACATACATACATACATATTGCGAGGCTCAAGTTAAATGGGAGTGGTTGAATAAGCTGACAGGTGAAACTGCCAAATCTTGACTCGATTTTTTTTACTGTAAATTTGATTCTACTTTCACTATCGAGTCACATCATCAATAAATGTTCCATTGTTATTCTAGAATACGCTTTTAAAACAACGTTCTTGTTTTAACATTTACACACATATTTCATCAATGTGCTTCTATGTCTGGTCAAATGTTTGAAAGTTATATATAAATATATACGCAGTTATATAGTGGTTAGGCTTTTGCACTCATGATTGCTAGATTGTTGGTTCAATTCCCAGACCAGGCTGCACATTGTGTTCTTGAACAAAACACTTCACATTCCTCCAGGTCCCTTTTTGATCAGGAAGGAAATTTAGCTTGCTTTCCTAGCCAGCAGGGTGTTGTCATTCAAAGAATAAAACAATGCAAAGTGTGCATTGTGACCAACGATGTGTAGCAACATCTGATAGTCTGGTCAGTCACATGATCACTTGATACTGCAAAGACTGTACTTGAGAAGGCCTGCCCAACTCATGCAAGCATGGAAAGACAGGGCACAACTGTGATGATGATAGCAATATATCTATATCTATCTATATATCTATAGGCGCAGGAATGGCTGTGTGGTTAGAAGCTTGCTTCCCAACCACATGGTTCCGGGTTCAGTCCCACTGTGTGGCACTTTGGGCAAGTTTTTTTCTTCTATAACCTTCGGCTGACCAAAGCCAGATGGAAATTGAAAGAAGCCTGTTGTGTGGCTAATCTGGCAATATGATCATCCCTAAATACAACAACATCTGTTTCAATACACGATTTCACATCAAAAATGTTGCAAAACAAATATATGAAGGGAATATGTATATATATATGTATGTATGTATTTGTGTGTCTGTGTTTGTCCCCCACCATCGCTTGACACCGATGTTGGTGTGGTTACGTCCCCGTAACTTAACAGTTTGGCAAAAGAGACCGATAGAATAAGTACTAGGCTCACAAAGAATAAGTCCTGGGGGCGATTTGTTCGACTAAAGGTGGTGTTCCAGCATGGCCACAGTCAAATGACTGAAACAAGTAAAAGAATAGAAGAATAGATACAGACAAACACACACATCTATATGTGTAGATAGATGGATGGATGGATGGATGGATGGATGGATGGATGAATGGATGGATGGATGGATGGATGGATATCTGTATGTATGTGTATATATTTATATATAACTTTCAAACACTTGACCAGACATAGGAGCACATTGATGACCCTACTGTCCTTTCTCTTTCTTCTTTTCACATGAGCATGCACACACGCACATGCACATACATGATACATTTTCTCTGTCTGTCATACAAAGATAAATGCCTTACATTTCTCTGTTTTATTGACATGAACAGTTATCTAGCAACTGTCTTCAAGTCATCATTTATTCAAAATACCAAGCATGCAATAATTTTTGATGCAATGATGCATGATGAAACCAGTTACCACCTATGCAGATTGCATGCACTTACAAAAACCACCCCTGAAGCATCCATAGTGTGTTTGCACACATAACAAGTCTCACTAAACTCACTGCATTTGAAGTGTGCAGAACACATGCACTTAACAAGATGAACATAAACCCTACTGAAATATGTGTCATGTATGTGGTTCATGTATACTCTTTTTTTGAATATATGTTTGTGTATGTATATGTGTGTACGTTTGTACATGCATGTACTTTTGTATATGCATGTTTGTATATATGTATGTGTGTACTGTCACATGCACATAGATTTAAACAGCTACATACAAACACATACAAGTTCATGTGCATGTACACACACTCACACATGCGTAGGCGTAGAGACACATAAATTCCTAACCCCATCCATCTCTGCACACATACCCATGTGTGCACACAATGCACATAGGAACACCTACACACATGTATTTGTTGTGTGTGTGTGTGTGTGTATGCAACAATATACAATCACAACAAACACATGCATGCACACCCAAGGAGATAGACACAAACTGTAAACCCACATATTGCAAATACACTAACAGATATGCCTACAGATATACAAACACACATATTAAATTGTTAAAATATGCTTATATATGTTTCTGCTGAGAATTGTACACAACACATAAACATAGACACACATACACATATATCTTAAATATATTGTAGAATATATTTAAGCAATTGTACGTGTCATGAAAACTGTGACTATTTGTCTTTTTTCCTAGTCTATATTTTCCTTTGTCTCAAAGCTTGAGAATGAATTTCTAAAACCTGTGTATAAAAAAAAAAACCCACATATTCTTCTCTGTCATCTTCCTTTCAAGCTTACTTCCTGCTAAATAATATTTTTTTTAATAATTCACTATATCCTAATTCAAACAACTTAATGTTCATGACATTATTTCTGTCCAGCAATCATACAGTTACACTTGAAAAAGACAAAAAAAGCATATATTTAAAAGAAAAGAAATTCTATACTAGATTATTGTTGCGTATCACTTCCTCGCAAAGAAAAATATGTTCTATGTATACATATGTATAACATACAGAAAACAATTCAATGTTTTATAGAACATACACATGTTTCAGCAAATTTCTGTCATAATTACATAACAGCTGTAGAAACATTATATAATCTTTCAATTCACCTCATCAGTGTTCTGCAATATTGATTGGTTTGTAATTATAATTGCTATTTGCTGAAATGTGTATATGTTCTATAAAGTATTGAATACCTTACCTATTTTCTGAATGTTGTTATTGTTATGACTTGGCTTATATTCCACACACTAGTCCATCTTGAAGTTGATGTCTTGTTGTCATACTACACAGGATATTGGGGTGGTGTGTGGAACCCTGAGCCCAATCTTTGTTACATGTCATGCTTCACAGCACCACGCTTAGTTAAATAAATATACATTTTTATACATATGTATATATATTTATGAAATTATGTCTATGTGTGTAGATAAGTGTATACAAAATGTTTAACATAAGTGTTACATGCAGACAATGCATGCATTGCATGCACTCTTGAATGCTAGTGTTTTGTCCTGTATATTTTCCATTGTGACTTCGTCCTGAACCTGTGCACTGTGAATTGGATCGCACCAAACTGCAATACGAACAAATATTGTTTACTATTAGTGAATTTCTGTTACAAGTTTCCTTATTCATTGGTCGGTTGTCCATGCTGTTGATAATTCCAGAAAAGAATGCTTTTATACGATGACATTGTACAACATCATCAGATATACCAAGATACCTATCAGAACTGTAACGGTTGGTTGGCCAGTATGAAAGACAAGTTTCTGGTTTGTTCCGAATTAGTTGCTGATAAGCAGGTTTTGTTGAATAAATTGAACCGAATTGAGGTAGGTCAGAGATGGAAATTGGAATGAAGGAAAAAAAAGAAAAAGTCTACAGACTTTTTAAAAGTTTTGCTGTGAATTCAATTGTGTGTGGTTTTTAGCTTAAAATTTGGTTTTTCTACATGAACAGACATATTATACCTTTAATTTTTTTAGATGAAATAAAATTTCAGTCCAGTATCACCGATATCATTGTTATGATGGTAATTAATAATTGCAACCATAATAATAACAATAATAATAATAATAATAATAATAATAATAATAATAATAATAATAATTATGGTAATGGTAATGATAACAATCATAATAATAATAATGATAATGATTAATGATGATAATAATAATGATGATAATAGTAATAATAATGATAACATTAATAATATTCTTACCTTGCATGCTACTGCCTCTTTAATAACTGTTACTAATTCTTTTCTAATCCTTAAATGTTAATGCTTTAATCTCTGAAAATAATCTGTTCTTTCAATCAACTATGTCTCTTCTTTTTTAAATTTATTCACCTTTATTCATTGCAATTTTGGAATTATTTTTGCTTCTCTTTTGATTTTATTCTGATACAAATACTGAATTTGATTAGCAAATTTCTCACACAGACAATAAGCAGATAAATATATAAGTGTGTGTATCTATGTATATATACATATATTCTCTTACATACACACACACACACACACAGACAATAAGTAGATAAGTGTTCATACATATATATATATATATATATATATATGACCGTTACCAACGTCGCCTCCCTGGCACAGGAAAAGACATTCGAACAAGTTCATTGCCAGTGCTGCTGGACTGGCCCCTGTGCAGGTGGCACGTAAAATACACCATTTCAAGTGTGGCCGTTGCCAGTACCCCCTGACTGGCCTTCGTGCGGGTGGCACGTAAAAGCACCCACTACATTCTCTGAGTGGTTGGTGTTAGGAAGGGCATCCAGCTGTAGAAACTCTGCCAAATCAGATTGGAGCCTGGTGTAGCCATCTGGTTTTCACCAGTCCTCAGTCAAATCGTCCAACCCACGCTAGCATGGAAAGCGGACGTTAAACGATGATGATGATGTTGATATATATATATATATATATATGGAATGGAAAGCGGACGTTAAACGATGATGATGATAATGATGATATATGGAATATATATATATATGGAATATATATATATATATGGAATATATATATATATATATATATATATATATATGGAATATATATATATATATATTGCAATGACCAGTGATTTCAAATAAATGTACTAATATGTGCTAGATTGTGAGTGAGTATATATCTGTTTATGTATTGTATGTCTGCTTGTGGTAAACAGCAATGTGATAAACAAGTTACCATAGGTTTGCTTCTCATTGTAGAAGATGAAAGCAATGATTTAACTTTAAGTCTAGATTCCAGTCAGTTGCTTTCATTTAGAATTTCGTCTTTGTTTATTTGAACAGAACGGCAGTAGACTAGTTAAATGTCAAGCTTTGATTGAAAAGACTATTCTAATTGCAAGAAAACAATAGAGTAAATGAGAATATGTCTTGCTGAATCCATACTTCAGTATCTGTATGTCTAAGATTTGAAGAGGGCTTGAGGACTTGTCGGGGAAGTGGCAGCTACTTGAAAATCTTTTGTATTTTTCTTCAGTTATAGTTGGTAATCTACAGAATGTTTCAAAATTTATATATATTTAAGAGAAATTGTTATAAATCTTACATTTGCTCTGTATATCATTTAACGTCCGCTTTCCATGCTAAACCAATATTACTAAGTATGGTATCCAGTGTGCTAACGATTCTGCCATATATAATGCAGAATATCAATGTATGTCCAAAGAAACCTATTCCAGTTCTTTTAACCCTTTAAACTCTCATCACCTAGCATAAAGCCATCCCTTTTTTCTACCCCTCTCTACTATACCCCCATGTATTCATGGGTGATCTTAAGTTTTGCGAGTTGCATGGTGACTTCACTTGTGCCACTGCCATGAAAGGAGCACCTTTGGCATTGAGAAGGACATCCAGCCATAGAAATCATATGCAACATCAGAAATAGGAACACCAACACAGTCCTCCAACTTGTCAGATTCTATTGAAGGGTCCAGCACATGCCATCATGGAAATCAGACAGATGATTGTGATATTGTGATATTGTGATATATGTGTGTGCATATGCATCTATCTATGTATGTAAATAAATGCATGTGTGTGTGTGTGTGTGTGTGTGTGTGTGTGTGTGTGTGTGTGTGTGTGATCCTATTGCAAAACAAAAAAAGCTTCATTTACAGTGTCACACTCGTTATGCAATGAGAATTACATCAGCCAAATAGGATCAAAATTAATACATTGGGTTAGCAACATACCAAAGACTCATCTTTTAGAAATGTTGTATGTAGCAAATATCCAGACATTTGTACTAATGAAAAATTCAATATATATATATATATATATATATATATATATATATATATATATATATATATATACACATATATATATATACACACACACACACACAAATATATACATGTTTGCATACATACATACATACATACATACATACATACATACATACATACTTACATACACACACACACATAGGTAGATACTTCCACAAATATGTGAAATATGTATATATATATATATATATATATATATAAGTACACACACATACACACACATTTTACACATCTATATATGTATAAATGTGTTTGTGTGTGTATATATATATATATGATATTCTCACTGTTATATCTCTAAAATTTTTTAATAGCTTTACTAATAATTTACTCACAGTTGAAAAGGAAAAATTGTGTACTTATTCTTTGCTGATTGTAACTTTTACATGCATGCAATCAGTCATTTGTGTTGCATACTAATATACATGTTTTATATAATATGAATGCCTGTGTAAATGAAAAGTAATATATGACCATTCAATTTTATTTAAGTGCTTGCTACAAGAATTAAATGACGGAAAAGTAAAAGTGGAAGAAGTACAAATAGCAGCTAAAGTTGTTGTGCCAGAATCTGCAGAGAAAGGTCAAATACTGATAAATAATGAAGTGCAAACCTTGGGTCAAAATTTGGCAGCCCTTACTGATGAATGTATAGAGAGCAAGATAGCTCTTACTCAATCTGCTCAAACTCTACAGTCTTATGATAACAACTGTGAAAATCTTTCCATGTGGTTGAAAAACATGAAAGCTGCTCTCTCTAATCCAGAATTGATGTCATCTCTGAAAGAAAAGCAAATGCAAGCTTCAAACTTTCAGGTAAAATATTTACTTTTTTTCTCAGAGCAACTTAGGTTTTCAGTAGAATAAATATTTCTAAAGAACCTGTGAATAATTCTGGTCAGAAGTTAGGAAAAAAATAAGTAAGATGATGACAATTAATGAAATTGAGGTGAAAATATACTGTACAGATTGCTCAATGGGCAATAATATTTTGGGCAAGATTCACCTTTTCAAATATAAGAAAGAAAATAAATGAGGAGATTCGAGAAATGTATTGTTACTAGCAGACCATTCTGGTGGGTTGTGACAATCTTTTTTGAAATATTACAGAATCATGGTAAACTACCTGTTTAAGGTAATATAATATCTTTTAACTTTGCTTTCACCTGCAATGCACATTTTTTTTACAAATATTTATATCATTTACATGTTGCAATGCTTCAAGCAAATTACTATACTCTTGAGGGTTTTGAAATTTAATTTAGTTCAATAATCTAGCTGGAATTGGGTACCATTTATAACTTCATTCTTTTGTACCCTTAAACATCTGTTTATTTTAATTTTTTCTTCATGATAACATGTTGTTAACATGTCTCAGTCAGGAGGAAATTGAGGCAAGATTTATATTGTTAGATGCACTTTGTTGACATCCCTTCTTGTTTTTCATGTAAGAAATTTTTATTGCAGAGGAATTTGAAAGCATTGAGCACCAACAGCTATGTCACTATCTATAGACATTGTTCTGTATAGTTGTGTAACATTCTCCCAAGCACACACATATATGCAGGTACACACACAATGGGCTTCTTTCAGTTTCTCTCTACCAAATTCCCTTATAAGGCATTGGTTTGCCTGGGGCTACAATAGAAAACACTTGTTCAAGGTGCTGTACCGTAGTACTGAACCCAAAGCTGCATAATTGAGAAATAAACTCCTTAACTAGATAGCCATGCCTGTGTCTACTAAATTCACTTTAGTTAAGTAGTTTACATTTTAGAAAAGTTAACCGATTGAAAATTATTTACTTCACCAATCAGTATGGAAGGGATGTAAGAAAGCTGATATTTCTCAATAAATTAACTACTCTCTTTAAAATGGATTATATATTTTAAAGATTTAATCTTTTAATTGCATGCCTTAAGATAAAGATGAGATAACCATAAAAGCAGAACTGATCTTAGGATGCTCCAGACACTTTATATCTGTATATTTTGGGCCAAGAGGTAGGCTTCTGGCCTCCATTTGATTTGCTAGAAAAAGGTATGAAATTCTTCTTTACTCATCTTCTATCATATTAAAAACAGGAAGTACATATTGGATAATGTAGATAAATTGTTTGAAAATAATATGGGATCGTCATGGCTTGAATGCTTTGAGCATACTTGTACCTGATGAGAGCTGACCTATGGTTGAAGAACAGCAACAAGAATATAACAGCTTATTCATTATGATGGAGTTATTGATTGCTCTTAAGCATTCAGTGGGTTACATCCATATTCTGAGTTTGCTTAAGCAGAGCTGATTGAAGCTACTTAACATCAACATCAACACCATTAACAATGGCAAGAATAACAACATTAAAATCAACATGTGCTCCAGAGATATCCATGTTTGCAATACTATGAAAGTAATTTTCTCATTATTGTAACTACCACATCCATTTTCCTTTCTAGCAGGGCATGGACATGACTGCTACTCTCATCTTTTCAAGCAGTTCAATACTATATCAGTTCCTGTGCATGTTGAAATATACTCTCATCTATGAGAAAGATGTTGACCTAACAGAATAATATGAAAGTCTATTTCTATATCTTCACAACTGTGTGGCAGAAAGTGTCTTTTCATGATTGAATGTTAATCATTGCAAAAAGGGAAATGACGTTTGGATGTTTAGGTATTTCTTTTCAGTTCTATAGATATAGGCATGGTTGTATGGTCAAGAAGTTCACTCTGCAGCTATGTGGTTTTGGGTTCAATCTCACATGGGTTAGTTTTTTTTTTTACATTAGCCTTGAGCTAATCAAAAATTTGTGAGTGGAATTGATAAACAGAAACTATGGGGAAGCCTAAAGTATACATGTACACTCACAGACATGTAAATATATACAAACATATATACACAGACAAATAGACAAACAAATAGGAAGAAAGGAAGGAAGGAAAAATAAGATATACATAGCATGCAGTTTATAACATTTGTTCTCTATCCACCTTTGGTATAAGTAGCACCTTGTGTTTATCATAATTTTCCCTACATTTGCTGTGTATATCATAACTACTAATATTACTAAGTAGAGTAGTAACCATTCTACTAAACTGGAAGCAAACTGGACTATGATGCTCTGTGTTATGCTGTAAATTCACCAGCAGCAGTCATACATTTAACTGTAGACAGGAAATGTGTGTGTGTGTGTGAATGCCAATTCTGTATGTTGTCTTTAACACCACTTGAGCAAAAGACAGTGACATTGTTTGCTTTCTCCAGTGATCAATTGTTCCATAGTTCAGTAGATGTATAATAATCAGTAGAATGAAATACTTTAATTTCAAAAAACAAGGAAAAGTTTGTGACTGGAAGAGTATCCAGCCTTGGAAAACCTGCCATGATAAGATTCATCTAACTCATGCCAGCATTGAAAAATAGACATGAAAGTGATGATGGTGTTTTACTTTTATTGTAGTAGCAAGTAGTTAAGATGCCAACTAGATCAGGTGTTGGACTGTTATATACATTATGGTTAGCTGTTAAGTAAGATGCATCGATCTCAATCAATAAAACCACTATTACTAACAAGGAATCAAACTGTAAAAGTTGCATGCTCCATTAATTCATACAGCCAGCAGATAAGCCAACCTATCATGCTATCAGTTCAACTGACCATGGTGTTTTAAGCCAGTAATATATATATATATATATTCTCACATGATATAACAGAAAGGAAATATTTAATCATTGAGAAAGAATGAAGAAATTAATGAGTTATAATAGGAAGGTATTGGAAATAAAATGGGGTTTTGTGGCATTAATGCAGTTCCTGAAAGCATAAGCAATGAAGCTGAAATAACTTTATCAAGAAGGTGAAGCCAAGTTGCAAATTTGGCTTAACAGAAGAATAATCACAACAATAATAAAATATATCAATATGGATTGGGATATTTCAGTTTGAACATGTATAAACAGCAGTAGCAGTAGCAACAATTCTGATAGTTGTACTGTAGTGATAGACGTCACTGAGAACAGACTGTGGCTCTGGAGTGGCATCTGGAGTTCAAGGATGAGCATTATGTGTAGCATTATCATCACCATGATCGGGGCAGTGAGCTGGCAGAATCAGTAGCATGTTTGACAAAATGTTTATCAGCATTTCATCTGTCTTTATGTCCTGAGTTCAAATTCCACTGAGGTTGACTTTGTCTTTCATCCTTTTAGGATCGATAAATAAGTACCAGTTGAACACTGGAGTTGAGCGCAACAATTTTAGGGTTGAGAGTAATCAACTTACCCCAAACTCTGAAATTGCTGGCCTAGTGCCAAAATTTAAAACCATTATCATCACCACCATCATTTTAATGATCATCACTTTTCCTTGCTCACATGGGTCAGACAGAATTGAGGCTGATTTTCTATGGCTGGATTACTTTCGTTTTGTCAACCCTCATTTATTTTCAAGTAAGGTAATATTTCCCCATGGCCAGACATGTTTCCACAAGAAGCTGGAAACGAAAGATATGATTTGTATGCCCCTGACACTTGTTTACAACAACCATGTGATGTCATGTCAAGGTGACACTCACATACATGTAACACACACACACACACACACACACACACACACACACACACACACACACACACACACACACACATTGATTGATTTGGCCTGCTTTGCTTGTTTGAGAACTCTATCAGTCTGGGATTATACGAATTTTCAAAATTATCCCACTACTGTTAAATCTGGAAATGACAAAACTGAATTAAATAAATAGATAAGCAGTAAAAGATTTAATCTTCTACAACATTAGTAAGGTGGACTACACTGTTGGAATGATACAGGAAACAATGTAAAGGAAATTAATCTTCCATCTTCCTTTCTTTAAACACAATTGAGAACAGAAGAGAGTGGGAGAAGACAGACAAACAAATATCCTGAATTAATTATTTATTCCCATTTTCATTTCAGAAACTAAAGCAAGAAATTGAGTCAAAGAAAGATGATTTTGAAGAGCTGAAAGCACTTTCTGGGACTGTTGAATTGGATGACAAACATATGTCGACAGCTGGAAACCTTTTAGTTAACAAATATACATCACTTTGTAAAATGGCGGAGGTAAGCTGGCTTGAGGCTTATACATTGACATTATATTTATAACTACATGTGTCTGTCTGTGTCTTTACATGTATATGGATGTGTATGTTTGAGTGAGAAAGTGTATGTGAATGAATGTGTGTATTTATTCACATACACTTTATGTGTGTATTTATGTGTGAGGATAAGCACCAACCAAATTCTTTCTTTGACCACTGCTACAAACTGACCAATAAGAACAGGAAATAAGTCACTATTTAGCCCCAGGTTAACTTCAATCAAGCAGACCTATGATGATTCAGTAGCATTCAAGCTGTGAACATCCTGATTCTTTTGACATACAAAGGACTGCATGAATTGATTTTCCTTTTCTGTATTTAGCATTTTAGCATTTAAACCAGCCATACCCAGCCCAAATATTCTGTCTGTTTTATGTTCAAACTGGTTAGAATTCACCTCTTACCCTACAATATCATTCAAAACATAGATTATCACATCATTGTAATTTTGAAGCTACAAGATAATACATGACTAATTCCAAATGATGTGATTAAATAAACATATTTGGCAATGTAATCTGAATGCTAAAGGCTTAAGATAGTAGGATGTAATTTGGAGAGTGATTTGATTGCTATTTCTGGTAGATCAAGCAACCAAATAGAGGCTCTCGCAAGAAACATGTCCTGTACTGCTGTTAAAATTATAAAAGTATTGTCATTATCATTTTTGCATCTGCGTTTTGATTCTGGCCAGATTTGGGGAGGTTGACACAGTCTCAGTTATTGTTCTCCTAAATGAGTTGAAGATAATGTCTTGCTTGTACATTCCATTTTGGTTTGGTCTCTTCGGCTGAATGCCCTTCCTGTTGCCAATCATTTTATGGAATGTACTGAGGGCATTTTATTGGAATACAGTTCTATATTTCTGAGATGAGGAATTTATGTATTATGTATTAGATGGAGTGGTGTCCTCATCTTGATGGTTGCTTTCACTATGTAGTAGACAAAGGCACTGAAATGCAATGCAGTCACCTAGAGGTTCTGAGTTCAATTCCAGATATTATTCAGATCATAAATTACCACAGAATCTTGATAGAAGTTTTTAACATAGATCGCTTTAAAACAGAAATTTTGTCTCTTAGAAGTGTGTATGTAGGGGTTATTTCAGGTAGGTTAGTATCAAAGGGTTAAAGGAAACTAGGCTGCTGCTTCTAGCTAGTTGAACAACCACATAGAGGCTTTCCCATTTACTTTGAGATCTAACATGCATAATAAAATTTGGAATAAAAACACTTTCTGAATTCTAAAGCTTTCTGAGCAAAAGATTTGGTTAAAGATAGGAACTTCATATCTCATAAACTGCCCAAATTCACAAAGTACAAATATTTTTTCTAATACATTGTCACACTGCTTTTTAAATTTAATCATTTGAACAATTGGAACTGTTAAACTCAGAGTTACAATTTCAGAAGTTTTAGATCCTAATAACATACATAACAACAATTGCTTCCAATATGTTCAAGCCTGCAGATCTGAAGGAAGGGACTTTGTTGATATCCTCAACCCTTGTAAATGACTGGTACTGTACTTTATTGACCCCAGGAAAAAAGAGAAGCAAAATTGATCTGACAAGATTTGGACTCAATAACAACACACAAACACATATATGTATATATATATATGTGTGTGTATGTATATGTGTGTGTATATATATATATAATCTGAAATTAGGGAATGGAGTAGATAAAACCCAGGTTACATATGTTTCATAGCTAGTGGCTAATTCATAGCTAATTATCCAAATGAGTAGTAAACTGAAAGCTACTCTTCAGGCCAAGGATACTTTGATTTCATGAAGTTTACATTGTCTTTCCTCTTGAACTGTGCTTTCTATACATTTTGATCAAATCCCTTGTGAGTTAACACAGGATCTCCTAATCACAATGTAAACTTCATCTAATCAAGGTATCCTTAGCCTGAAAAGTAGCTTGCTGTCTACACCTTGTTTGGATAATTACTACTTCTGAGGTTCGCTAGTTATGAAATATATGTAGCCTGGATTTTATCCACTCAATTCCTTAATTGTTAACCATTAACTATAGAATAACCTTTTTTCTTATCATATTTTGATATGGGAAGAATTCACAACCTTCTGTGCCAATAAACCATTACTGTTTCTGAAAGTTGTTTTCTATATTGTCTACAGACTGCTTGAAACTCACTGTCTTCCTACACTTTGATTCTTGGATCTTACCTTTACATATATAAATGTATACATAGGGAAGTAGAAAAACATGGAGGCAGAAGGAGCTGGAGTTTAAGTCCTCATCTGTCCAAGTACTTCTCTGTGATATTTATACCATGCTTACTTTGCATTCTCCTACACACATGCACACCCTCTCACTTCTTTCTCTCTCTCTATATATATATATGATTCTTATTCTTATTTGATATATAATTGTTATTGCTTTCATTTATTTTCTATTCCTGTAACTTGGATCGGAATTTCCTTTCCATTGTATTTGTTATAGTCTAACAATAAAGCTGATATATATATATATACATGTATATGTGTGTAACGTTATCAAATGTATATATGTAACCAACTTAATCTCATTATATATAATTACAACAGAAATAGATTCAAGCACAAGGTGCTGTCCATGGCTGTATATCTTTCTACTAACCCATATGACTGTCCATTCATCTTTGTTCTGCCTTCGTAACTTTTGTTCAGATTGACTTTATTCTGTAATTCATTTGACGAGTTGAATAAGTAGTGCAAATTCTTTTTACCTTGCCATTTCAAATCTTAGTTTCTTCCTGTTCATATCATTTTCTATTTTCTAATTCTCTTCTAGACACGTAAATTAATTGCTAAATTTTCCAAAACCAACTCTACGCTTAATTCTTTGGAACACTTTTCTCTGAACAAAAACCCTTTGAATACCATTATTTTGCTCCTACATTTTATCATTTGTCTGCAATTTAGGAATGTGTCCATACCAGGAACCAGTTTGTTCAGCAGCATGAACAGTACCAAAATAGCTATAGCGATGCGAAACAAATGCTAGAAAATTTAAAGAAGCAACTAAAAGCTTGTTCAGAACCAAACAGCGAAAACACATACGAAGAAAGATTGTCAAAAGTAAAGGTAAGAATTTTATGAATTTTTTCCTTCGAATGAAAGCTTAAAATGTTGGGAGAAAATTTACTGTTTGCTTGTGGGTTTATTGTTCTATTTCATTGTTTTATGCCAATTTCTCCCTGAAGCTAGAATCTTACTTTGATTGCAAATGTTTGATCACATTTGTTTTTAGGTAATGTATTGTACTCAGTCTCTTAATCTAGTAAATGCTATTACATATTAGAACTGTTGTTCAGTTTCCTGCTGATAGAATATTTTTAGCAAGTGTTGAACCTATAGCTCATAGCTTCTGAAATCTTGGTTATTCTAAACATATATGTGGCCCACGATGGACACACACAAACACATTTACTCTCATAGATGCAGAATTAGGAAAGACAATTTATGAAAATATGGGATGTTAGATGTTTAAAATACCATGATCATTAATAACTTATATATCCATGTAAATATACAAAATAGTGGTATACATCTTATGATTTAGACATTTAACCACTAAACATTCAAGAAACTTAGTGAACCTAGCTGTAAATAGAAACTTGCAGGATAAGAACACCCTGTTATTGTACGCAAAAGTACAGTGTTGCAAAATTGGTGAATTCTTCATCAATTTTCAGTCCTGAGTTCAAATTTTTTTGTGGATCTTTCTAACAGAACTACTCTTGAAGTGAGCCTTAAATCAGAGTCTCTTTAGTGTCTTGGCACTGGAACTAGGCTCTGGTTCTGATTAAATATTATATGTAATGGAGTGCTGTACAACAGCCATATTCCACTTGAAAAATCATCATGTGTAGGCATCTATCACCAAAATGATATTGTTCAGTTAATTTCCAGTTTTTCATGCTAGCATGAGTTTGGGTAGAGATGTATATGAGACATGATTTTTACAGCCAAATACTCTTCTTGTCACCTTCTTTGCTTGTTTTTCTATTTAGGGATATCTTTATTCCACAGACCTTCAAAAGGGTACAGTGACTGGTCATAAAGTCAGCATCAGTACAATTGACCCCCCACACACACCAGACTCCTATAGTTTCCATCTACCCAATTCCCTTCCATGGCATTGGTTGGCCTGGTTTTAGAGTAGAAGACACTTCTTTTAGGTATCGTGCAGTGGGGTTGATCCTAAAACCACATGGTTGGGAAGTGAACTATTTAACCACACAAATAATCCACACACACACACACACACACACACACATGGTATCAATCAGACTATCAAATATTGTTATAATTCACTGGTCACAATGTCCTCTGCATTGTTTTTCCTACAAATTATGCCACCCTACTGGCTAGGCAGGCAGACAGGCAGGCAGGCTGACAGGCAAACATTCCATTCTTCCTGAATGGAATGCCAGTCCATCACAGGCTTGCCTATTTGCTGCTGAATGTACAAGAACAATGTTAAATGATGTCTTTTATTCAAGAACACAATGTGCAGCTGGTTTTGGGAATGAACCCTCGATTTTGAAATTGCAAATGCAGTATTTCTAACCAGTAAGTCGCCTGCCTTCACTTATACACACACACAGACACGCGCATGCACGCACGCACGCGCACACACACACACACACACACACACACACACACACACACACACACACATTTACATTTATATATTGTAATAATTATTTCGAATTTTTGCCACAAGAGCAGCTTGTAGGAGGTGGAGATGAGTCAATTACATCAACCCCATTGTTTAACTGGTACATATTTTATTGACCCTGAAAGGATGAAAAGAAAAGCTGACCTCGGCTGAATTTGAACTGAGAACATAGCAGCAGGGGAAATACCACTAAGCATTTCGTCTAGTGCGCTAATGATATATATATATATCTATATATATATATATATATATATATATATATATATAATTTGGTGTGCAAGAGAGATGACTGTGCTGGTATGGTCATGTGTTACGTATGGATGAGGACAGCTGTGTGAAGAAGTGTCACTCCCTAACTGTGGAAGGAACCTGTGGAAGAGATAGACACAGGAAGACATGGGATGAGGTGGTGAAGCATGACCTTCGAACATTGGGCCTTACAGAGGCAATGACAAGAGACGAAGACCTTTGGAGATATGCTGTGCTTGAGAAGACCTGGGAACTAAAGTGAGATCGCAGCCACGCTTGTCCAGCCCATTTAAGAGTACCCCTGACGTGTTGTGTGATATGATGTGCTTTAGAAGACCTGTTGAGTCAAGTAAAACCAATATCATAGCTATGGCCAGTGCCACCTGACTGGCTCCTGCGCCGGTGGCACATCAAAAGCACCCACTACACTCTCGGAGTGGTTGGCATTAGGAAGGGTATCTGTCTGTAAAAACATTGCTAGATCAGATTGGAGCCTGGTGCAGCCGCTGGCTCTCCACATCTCAGTCAAACCGTCCAAACCATGCAAGCATGGAAATCGGACGGTGAACAATGATGATGTTGATGATGATATATATAATAGTAATAATAATAATGATCCATGGATGGACACACACACACATACCTATACAGTGGAACCTTAGTTTACAACTTCAATTTGTTCTTGAAGGTTATTCATGATCCAAAATGTTTGTAAACTGGAGCTATTTTTCTGATAGGATTTTCAAGAGAAAGCATGGTGAATTCAAGCAGGGATGTGTACTGAGCAAAAGCTTGACAACAACTGACATTCTGCCACAGATACTCTCAGCTTGTTACTAACTGTTGTTGCCAGCTTTTGTATTTGTTACTCGAGACACCATTCATCACCCAAAACATTTTATGTTTCAAAAATTGGTTATAAAATGAGGTTTCACTGTGTGTATATATAAAAGATCCTAGCTTTGGGTTAAGGAATCAGTTAATTATGATTTTATTTAATATATTCCCCTCTTAGATTCACACACTTATTGCAGTGGTCCTTCAGTTTTTCTAAGCCCTGTAAAAGAACTAGGAAGGTTGGGCTTCCAATCAGGCCTTTTGCGATACTGTTAAAGCTAGGAACCTTTCAGCAACCCACCCCACCGTGAACACTGACACACACATACACACACACATGCACACACACCCACACACACATGCTATGTATGCATACATGCATATTTCTCATATGTAAGTATGCAATGTCCTCAGTCAAATCGTCCAACCCATGCTAGCATGGAAAGCGGATGTTAAACGATGATGACGATCATGACAATTATTGGATGTACTCCATTCTGTTTAGAAACACACTGCACTATATACAACATCAACAGTAGAGATTGGGAATTCAAAACAGTTTCAGCCATTTTTTGGGGGGATGTTACATTACATTTGAGGTAACACTTTTTGGAATGTTACATTACATTTGAGGTAACAATTAATATTTCAGGCAATGGTGACAGAACGAGAGAAGCTGAAGAATGACATTTCTAAAGTATGTGCAATGGGAGAAAAGTTATACCCTAATACAGCCTTGGAAGGTCGTGAAAAGTTGCGCTTGGAAATAAGGTGAGTGGAGATATATTTTCCTATGTTGTTACATCCTTTCCTTTATATAATTCTTATTGAATATTGTATTAGACTGTTGTGTGTATAATCTAATTTGATTTGTTTTCATTTTAGGTTATGTCTATATGACTATAGACATGTATGTACATGTCTATGTGTGTATAGACATGTTTGTACATAACTGCACTTAATCCTTTTGATACTTACCAATTTGAGACCACCCCTAGTTCTATGATACAATTTTGCCGTTTCAAAGTGATCTATATTAAAAGTTGCCATTAAAATTTCATGTAAAATTATGTTCTAAACAGCAGCTTAAAAATGACAATTATTTTCCGAGATTTCTCATTACTTTTAAAATTAACTGAAATTCAGGAAGAATATTTCAACAGAAATATTATAACAAAAGGCTTAAATGACAGAAAAACATAAAATTTCAGATAAATTTGGGTTGTGTGAAATTTCTGACATTATACCAAAATCAGGATCTTCTTCATATTCTCTTGTTAAACCTTTAGCATTTAAACTGGCCATGTCCAGCTCAAATATTCTACTTCTTTTACATTCAAAATGGCGAGATCAAATCTTTCACATCTACCCTACACTATCAGTCCAAAATATAAATAATCACATCACTGAAAACTTGACACTACAAGATAATGCATGATTAATTCAAAATAATGTGATTCAATAAGCATTACATTCAACAGAGTTAACTGAATGTCAAAAAGTTAAACTAAATTTCATATTATGACAAGACTGAGTATATTTTCATAATTTTTAATCTATTAATGCTTATGTTGTGAAGGTGCATGGTTCAGTGGTTAGAGCACCAGGCTCACAATCATAAGGTAGTGAGTTCGATTCCTGAACCAGGCTATGTGTTGTGTTCTTGAACAAGATACTTTATTTCCCCATTGCTCCAGTTCACTCAGCTCTAGAAATGAGTTGCGACGTCACTGGTGCCAAACTGTATTTGTCTTTGCCATTCCCTTGGATAACATCAATGGCATATAGAGGGGAGGCTGGTATGCATGGGCAACTGCTGGTCTTCTATAAACAACCTTGGTCGGACTTGTGCCTTGGAGGGTAACTTTGTAAGTGAAATCCCATAGTTATTCATGACTGAAAAGGGTCTTTACCCTTACCCTAATGCATATGCCGTATATTGATTGCTGCAGAATGCAATTCCAAAATTTGAATAGTGGCATTAATCTCTTGTACCCTTATTTACTTCATTTACATTCTGTGTGTCAGTTAAATAATCTGTCAGCATTATAACTGTGTCATCTTTTTTTTCTTCTTCTAGAGCATTAAAAGATGACATGGACACCTTACTTGATGAAATGTGTGATACACTGAAGAAACTGGAGAATTACATGGTACAGTGGCAGTCTCTTGAAGCGACCAGTGATCGTTTCTATAAGTGGTTTGCTGATGTTAAAGGACAGTTGGACAATACAGAGTTTCAGTCTTTGCTTCCTGACAAGAAAGCTCAGTTTCAGAACCATAAGGTAAGCTAAAAGAATATTATATTGTAATTATAATAATGATAATAATCCTTTCTACCAGAGGCCCAAGGTCTGAAATTTAGTGGGAGAGGACTAGTTGACTACATTGACCCCAGTGTACTGATTGTTTTCCCCTTTTTGTCACGTCATACCTTTTCTGCTTCATCTCCCAGACTCCACTCTAAACATATTTCTTAGTCCTTTTCCCATTACAATGCTATTTCTCAGGAAACATTCTTTTGAAGATGAGGTTTTCTGTTTTTATCCCTTACCATTAACCTGTAACAATATAAAATGAATGTTAATTACACTAACTTCATCAAGTAACCTTAATCCCAAGTCTAGGAGAGAATAAGGAGGCACTACCTCTCTTCCTCAAATTGAACAATGAAGCAAAACAGAAACATATTCCATATTCTAAGAATTGAACAGATTTAGATTCATCCTAAAAGTTTAATGTCTGCTGTGTTTCCTTTTTTTTTAATCTTTGTATGTATTTCTTTGTTTTTTCTCTCTTCTTAGATTCTTCACCAAGACATAGTTTCTAGACAACAGAGTATTGCTTTGTTTATTGAGAAATATTCATCTCTGATGCAAACATCGGCACCAACATCAGCTTCTATGCAGCAACCTGTCGCTGAGCTCCAAACAAAATATGGAGATCTTTTAGAGACATCCAAAGAAAAATTGGCATTTCTGGAAAAAGCTGTTGTTGACCATCACGTTTATCAGGAAAATTATCAAGATTTTGTCAACTGGCTTAATATGTCCACTGAAAAGATTGAGGCTGCAAGTGATTTTGGAGGAGACAAATTGTCTTTACAAAATAAATTAGAAAAGTTTAAGGCAAGAATTTTCTTTTATTCCTCTTTAATTTTGTTTCAATTTAATACAAATGATTTGCAGTATTCATGTATTTACTTATAAAAATGTATGTCTATGCACACATCTTCATTCCCAACAATATGTATATCTGAAGTATATAAGTGAAAGTGAAAGTCGTTTATCTGATGTTTTGTTATTGCAGGAATACAGCGGTCAGTTAGAGGCTCGGGAAAATCAATTACAAGAAATTATCACTTCTTGCAAGACAGTTGAACAAACGACATCAGAAGCTGGCATTGTGATATTGACACAAGAAATTAATTCTGTTACTAACCGCTGGAAATCCTTTTCAAACCTTATCGAAAAAAGCAGTCAAGATTTACGACAGCTGCTGCAGCAGTGGAATGAAATGGAGACACACATTGCTGACTTTAGTAAATGGATTAAAGAATGTGATGCTTCCTTGAAACAATGTGAATTGAAATCTTTCCTGGATGAAAAGCGCTCACAGCTCAATAGATTAAAAGTATGTTTAGATTTTTGCTTTAAATATATTATTGTAGGATTATTACTTGCTAAAACAAAATACCTTTGTTGTTTCTAATTGTATTTTCTTAAATTTGATTTCCATTTCCAAGGATAACTTTTATGTAAAATGTGGAACAGTAAGAATTTTCAACAACATTTTAACTTGGTTTCCATTGTTTCAATTTCTTTCAAGATTATTATTTGTCTTTTATATTCTTGGCTAGAATTATTGTTTCCAGTATTAGAAAAAGAAAATACACACAAACACATATAAATAATATATATATATATATATATATATATATATATATATATATATATATATATATATACACACACACACACACACATGCATATATAGGTACAGGACATCACCAAACAGTAAACAACATGAAATATGAAAGCAAATGAGTTCAATATGCAAACAACGAGAGAAACAAATGGAAAGCAGGACATGTAACATAAAGAATGACCCTTTGTCAGTTGTCGGTTGTCTATCTACTCCTCATTTATAGCTGACAACTGACAAAGGGTCGTTCCTTATGTTACTTGTCCTGTTTTCCATGTGTTTCTCTTGTTTGTGTATTGAACTCATGTGCTTTCATATTTTATGTTGTTTACTGTTTGGTGACATCCTGTACCCATATATGCATGTATATATATATTATTTATATAATTATTTGACTGAATGCCATGCATTCATTTCCAAGTATATATATATGTGTGTGTGTGTGTGTAATGTGTTTAGAAGGAATCAAGTGGAAAGGTGTTGGACTACGTGCTCAAAGGTTCATGTGAGTTCAACTCCACATCAGCCATTTCAATGGTTTTTAAGTAGAAACATTTTATTTCATTATCCCTGTTCACTTAGTTGTTGAAACAGGAGCTAAGTGTCTGCTCTTAAAAAATTTACACCACTAAGGAGGTGTTTATATTTAACATTTCCCACCAGAGAAACAGGTTTTCTGGAAAAGCTTTGAGAAATTCTTTGTGGATATCTGATATTTCTTTCTAGTATTGACACATTGCTAATTATTGTGTCAAATATGTTTGTTTCAAATTTGTTTTTAAATTAATTGATAGATAGCTATATGAATTTTGAGTCTTAGTTTCAATTAATCACCTCATATTCAATTAATTTTCTTGTGTTAAATATGTTGTAAATTATGTTTTAAGTGAAGTGAAAGATAGATATATAAATAAATATTTTAAGTGTTATTTTTAATTGATCTTGTATTAATATTTTCAATAACTAAAAAACAGATTTTATAATTTCAAGCTGCTTCAAATGTAAAAAAATTATATTGTTGTACACAGAACAAAGATAACTGTGAATTGAATTTCATTGAATTATTTTCATTTTCTTTGTTTTATACTGTCTAGGAAGAACAAAATGAAATTTTGCAGAAACGTCCCACATTGGATGGTCTCTCTGATGAAATTCAGTCTATGACACATGTGGCATCTGATATTCGCCTATCAAGCCAATTATCACACCTGGTCACCAGGTACCAAAATCTCATTGCAAACATAAAGGCAAGTTCTGACATGGTTTCATAAAGGTTTGCTAGTTCTTATCCACATGCAGACAATGTATTCTGACACTTTGTAATAGTCTTTATTTACTTAAAGTTTCACATTGACATAATAAACCCATCATTACCAATTTTGTTATCATATTTCTGATAAAGTACACTCTGTTTGTTTCAATGAATTTTGAAAATAATGAAGAACAAGGTAAAATCACTTTGTCATTATCAAACTGGTATTTGAAATACAAATTAACACGAAATGTTGATAGAAATTTTTTTTATATATATACAAATCACTTCAAAATAGGAAGTTTGTATCATAGGAATATAGCAATCTTAGATGGATTGGTATCAAAAGGGTTATGCTATTTGCATACATACATAATAACATAAAACTCTTTGTTATATATATAACACATGTACATTGATGGAATTAGTTACATAAATAACTGCTTTGGTACCATAACTGCTTTGGCACTCTTGAGAAGCCAGAATTCATAAATTCATAATAGACACAACTGATTAGAAAATTACAAATTAGAAGCCATTAATGAAACTGTAAAATATATATAAACATTCCATGGCTGTTGGCAAATTTTTCCACTTTGTAAGGGTAATTTACCCAGTATTTCTGTTGTTCTGATGGCAATTCTGCGTTAAGAAACAAAAATCTCATCCATTCTATAGCGTTGATTATTTCTGTTTCTACACATTGTTGCATAAAAATGTGCATATTTGCATGCATAGCTACAAACACACATATATATGCATATAAATTTTTGCTATTACTAACACAAGTCAAGTAATATAGTAGTTCTTGTAACAGAAGTACTACTACAGATGCCAGAGGTGAACATGTGATAGGGAGACACAGCTCTTTGAAATATAAACATCTAAATTTCATAAAGTTCATAAAGGTTATTTGAGTTTCTCTATAAACTCAACACAAGAGAGCATTGCAAAGATACACATTGTTTCAAGTAGTCATGGAATGTGATTGTTTGTAAACTTTTGTGACTTGAATCTAAGCTGCTATGGCATATCATTCACAAATTAAACTGTTGTTATCATTATCAATGATTGCTCAAATATTTAATATCAGCTTATAACATAAAAGTATACTAAAATTATATAACTTTATGAACTTGCACAGCTCTCATTTATCAGTATGCACATGTATTCATAATCATTTAATCATATGCATTTTCAAACAAAGGTTGTGTGGAGAGAAAGAGAGAGAGAGAGAGAGAGAGAGAGAGAGAGAGAGACACTCTCACTCTCTCTCTTTCTTTATATATGCTTTTAAAAAAAAACATGAGATACAAGGCTGAAGAAGCCGTTGTTTTCTAGATTTTCTGGAACATTTCATATATTTGTCTTTGCAGGAGCTGATTAACAAATGGGAGAAATATTCTGAGGACCATTTGATATTTGAAGACAAAAAAGAAGCATTCCATATATGGGCAAAACAAATTAATCAAAAGCTAAATGCTATTTCTGAACCAATCACAGACCAGAAAGATATTGATAAAAGAAAGTGTGATATTCAGGTAAAGCGACACAAAAGTGTGATATTTAATTCAATGTATAAATCTATTTGAACACAAATGTACTGCTGACTCTTTCATTGCAACACATTAATACTTACACTTAATGATTTGCTTAGAGGTGTTTTGAAATATGAAATATAGCAGAGACAATAACAATATAATATTTAAATACATGCAAAAGTGTACTTTATTTTCTAAATGCCATCAGAAGTATCTACCTTTATTAGCCTAAGTAGCATGATATGCCAGTGTGGTTGAACAAATAATGCTCACTTCATAAAATTTGGCAGTTATAGGTTTTTATCAGACAGTAACTCATAAAAAGAAAAAGCAATAATATTCAATTATATTCATAAAAAAACAAACGTTTTGAGTTGAATATGTTGTATTCTGTATCTATGTAATGATATATTATACATGTGTGTATGTGAGTGTGTGTAAACGATGATGATGATGATATATATAAATATATATATATATATATATATATATATATATATATATATATATATATATATATATATATATATATATATATATATATATATATATATATATATATATATATATATATATATATATATATATATATATATATATATATATATATGTATGTATACATACATATACATATATATATATATATGTGTGTGTGTGTGTGTGTACATATATCTTTTAAAAAAATTAACAAAAATGCAACAAACAGAAAGCTTGGAGTCAATGTCCAAAAGATCATAACAATTTCACACCTTTAATAATGATATTGTTCACTTTTGGTGGCACCAGCAGTGAGAAGCCATTGGGAGTAGCTAATGAACATACAGGGCAATGACAAAAGCAAACATGACAAAATAAAATAATTAAGTAGATACAGTGTAAAAAGGCTGTGCAGCTGCAAGACAGACAGGAATCATCATCATCGCTGTTTAACGTCCGCTTTCCATGCTAGCATGGGTTGGACGATTTGACTGAGGACTGGTGAACCAGATGGCTACACCAGGCTTCAATCTGATCTGGCAGAGTTTCTACAGCTGGATGTCCTTCCTAACACCAACCACTCCGAGAGTGTAGTGGGTGCTTTTACGTGCCACCAGCACAAAGGCCAGTAAGGCGGTACTGGCAACAGCCACACTCAAAATGGTGTATTTTACGTGCCACCTGCACAGGAGCCAGTCCAGCAGCACCGGCAATGATCTCGCTCGAATGTCTTTTGACACTGGTTTTATATGGGCCATACCTGGCTAAGAAGTACTGTCACCGATTCAGTAGACCAGTGTAGCATGTGTAGCATGAAAAGAAAATGTTGATGTAAAAATAAAGAAATCAACATGCCCTAAGTTGTTGGAATGAGATACAGCAATATGATGTCTTGTTCAACTAAAACTTGTAACACATTGAAACTGTTTCTACTGGTTGAGTTCTGTCTGTTTGATGAAAGAGCAAGAAAAGATTACTGTAGCTGTGTTTGCCAAGAAGAAATAGTGGTGGGGGTAAATGTTGAGTTCTGCTTTTATAACCAGTGTCTGGTTGGTTGGGACGTGCTACTCTCTCATCAGTTCAATGAACTGGTGAAAAGGTAAATGACCAACGCTTCACCTGGTTACATGAGAGTTGTTGTAGGTGTAAGAAATCAATATCTTATTTGCAGGTGAACAATTTATCTATTGATCTGTTGATATTTTTGTTTGTTAAATGAAATATTGGTTTTATATCATACACTACAATACACACACACACACACACACATACACACACTCACTTTTAGAGAGTTTAACATTGAGATATGTGGTTTTCTTTTTCTTATTTTCTCTTTTTTCTTTTACATCAAATGTATATAATTATCCCCAGCCTGATTGGCAATTAATCTTCATTAAGTCATTAATGATATTAAATATTTTTCATAATTACCTTTGATAAGATTCATAACGATAGTTTAATGATAAATGTAAAGTTCATTATTAAAGAAAAATGGTTTACCAGACAATCATCTTGTACATTTATATTGCATCAAATTATAACCAGGTAGACTTAACTATCTCTATATAAACAGAGAAATGAAAGAGGAGGACAATGAAGATGATGCTAATTGTATATGTTGAGTTTACCATATATTACAGTAGAGAGTATTGATTTCTATATAAACAGAATTAAATAGCTCACACTTTCTCAGTTTGCACTTTTTCAGTTATCATTTGAAATATTTCTTTCAAATATTAGACAAGGCCTGCAGCAAGTAATTTGTGGTAGAATGAACTTAATCTAAGTATAATACTTGGATATGAAATCATTCAATTGCTCTGTTAAACATTTTCTCTCAATAGAAAGGGCGTGTGTTCTTTCAGAAGTTTCAGAAAAATTAATTCTCCTTTATTTGGCTTAACCTCAGACAGGTTTTAAGCAGCTGCATCTAGATGATTTGCTGAAAATTGTTTTCTTTTCTCTCAGAAATATTTTCTGTAAATATATAATTGTAAATTATATTATTCAAAATTACGTGCAGGTGACACGTAAAAGCACCCACTACACTCTCTGAGTGGTTGGCGTTAGGAAGGGCATCCAGCTGTAGAAACTCTGCCAAATTAGATTGGAGCCTGGTGTTGCCATCCGGTTTCCCCAGTCCTCAGTCAAATCATCCAACCCATGCTAGCATGGAAAGCGGACGTTAAACGATGATGATGATGATGATGATGAATATAGTCATCACTTTAAAAGAAAATACTAGTTCATGAGTTCATGATTCACATTATTATGACTTTCAGTTAAAAGTTTGGCTGTCACTAAGAATATTTAACATTGAAGCAAGTCTGCTAATTTTGTAAGACAGGTGTAATGTAGAAGATTTAACTGACAGCAATATTTAACCAGAAAAGGTGATGGATTTGCAAAATCATTAGAGCATTAGACAAAATGCTTTGCAGTATTTGTTCATGACATTCTTTACATTTAGAGTTCAGGGTTGATAAAATAAAGTACCAGTCACATACTGGGTGGACTGTATCGACTAATCCCTACCTCTCAAAATTGTTGGCCTTATGACTAAATTAGAAATAGTTATTTTATTGACCCCCATGTAAAATGAAAATCAAACTCCAAAGGTATTTGAACTCATATATAACTAAACCCAAACTTGTTCTTTAGCTCCAAGACAAGCCTGATCAAGCCATTCTAGTTATGACCATCCAATCCTTTTCCAAACACATTGTATCTAAGCCTATATTATACAATGTGTACTTCTGTTTTTAACACAATGGGGTATTATTCAAGGAAGATTTGGCTGTTCTTTCTAACAGGTTGAACCACTGAGTAGAGGTCCCCCTTTTCATTTCATTCTGTATTCTATTGATTCCTGAGTAAAATAGGAAACAGTTCACTGTATTGGTCTATAACATTTTCTTTTTAATATTTTTCTAAAAGTAAAATTTTTTTTGAAAAAATATTGTTTTCACTTCAGACTTTTTCACAAAATATTAAATCTAAATTTTCTATTTTAAACTTGTCAGGTTATTTCAATTGAAAAAGAACATGGTTTACAGAAACTTGAAGCACTAATAGCTTCAGGTGAAAAACTTTTCCCTGATACTGCAGGCAAAGGCCGAGAAATAATTCGTCAAGAAATCCGAGCAGCAAGAGAATGCTGGGACAAAATTGTGGCTTCCATTGCAGAAAACCAACAAATAGTCAATACTGCTGCAATGAACTGGTCTTCCTTCCTGGATAGTCAAGAAGAAATTTATAGCTGGATTATCTATATTGAGCCTATAGTTCAACAGGGCACAGAACTCTGCAGTACATTGCAAGAGAAGAAAAATAAGATACACACATACAAAGTAATTAGTTTTTAAATCATTAATTATTGCTTTTTCAAATTAACTTTCCTCCACCTTCAAAATTGTTTCAGTTTATAATGTCTTTTCTTTTTTTGTCTTTGATTTATAAAACTATAAAATGCAAGAATAGAATTAGATATACATATTAGTGTATATGTTTCTGATGTTTCTCTCTCTCTCTCTCTCTCTCTCTCTCTCTCTCTCTCTCTCTATGTATATATATATATATATATATACATAGAGAGAGAGAGAGAGAGATAGGGAGAAAGAAACATATATATATATATATATATATATATATATATATATACAATCTGCCATGAACACATGTCCAGCCATTGAGTTGTTCATGATTTCATAGGTGCAGGCATGGTTGTGTATAAGAAATTTGCTTCCCAACTATATGGTTCCAGGTTCAGTCCCACTGTGTATCACTTTGGACAAGTGTCTTCCACTGACTGAAGCATTGTCAGTGGATTTGGTAGATGGAAACTGAAAAAAGTTTGTCATATTTATATATCTATGCGTGTACATCATTGTGTCTGTGTCTGTAAATTCTGAGAAGGAACAACCATGATAGAAAGGCCTGAAATGGATGTTAGGGAGGTGGGGATAGGGGAGTAAATGTAGTCTAGAAAATCATCATCATCATTTAGCATCCATTTTTCATGGGTTAGATGGTTTGTTTGGGACCAGTAATCCTGAGAGCGGTACCAGGCTTCAGTCTGGTTTAGCTTAGTTTGTATAGCTGGATGCCCTTCCTAATGCCACCCACTCCATAGAGTCACTGGCACATATTGGAGAGAAAGAAAAGAACAATGACATCTGAAGGACCACAAAGGGTGGAATGAACAAAAGTGTGAGGAGAAGAAAGTGGGGATATGTAGAGATGGAGTTGAGAGGAGAATGACTGGCAATGGCAGAAGGGGACAAAGGTAGAAGTAGGCAATGAGATAAAGACTTGAGTAGATGAAGACAGGGAAGGGATTGGTAATGGCAGAGGTTGGATGAAGGTAAGGATGGATGGGTGAAATGAGCAAGAGCATGATGGGAAATGGTGGGGCTATTTGGATGAAGTAAGGAGAGTGGGAATGTGATTGGTAATAACAGATGTGGATAAAGGTAGGCAATGAGGTAAAGGTGGGACATTAAAACGATGACGACGATGATGATGATGTCATACACATACACACACTTGCATGCATGTGTGTATGTGTGCATTTGTGTGTGTGTGTATGATGAGCTTCTTTCAGTTTCTGTCTACCAAATTTATTCACAAAACTTTGGTTAGTCCAAAGTTACAGTATTGCACACTGGGACTGAACTCAAAACCTCATGGTTGCATAACAAACTTCTTAACCACGCAGCCAACCTTTGTGTGTATAATCAATATATTGTATTTTGCATTGAAGAGACTTTGACATGCAAATGATTAAACAAACCTGTTCCTTTTAGTTAACATATAACTGCCTTGAACAGGTTCTGTGAAACTTCATGTATTCAAATAGTTGTGATGTTTCAGTGTGTGTTGAGTTATTTGCTCAAGGTTTTAGATCTTGACATAGACATTTGTTCAAGAGATTTTATTGATTAAATCCTTCAGCAAGAATCACCGATAGTCTTTTCGTCTTTCTTTAATATTTCTCTTTTCCTTTTTTATTTTCTCTTCCTCAGACAATGCTTGAAGACATCTCTTTGCACCAGAGAATGATTGACAGCACAATAGACAAAGCTGAGGCTATTTTGCAAACTTCTGAAAATAGTGACATCTCTCTCTTTGTTGCAGACATAAAGGCTCGATTTTACCAGATCACTATCGATACGAAGGTAAGGCAATTAGTTTGTTTAATGTTCATTTGCTTTTAGTCATTGAGATATTCCATGATCATCACTAACCAACCACCAACATCACTACCATCATCACCACTATCATCATTATTACTACCACTACCACAAACATTACCACCAACACCACCACCACCATCACCAACATCACCAACAACATCATCATCATCATCATCATCATCATTACCATCACCACCATCTCTACAAACATCCTCACCACTACCACTATCATCATCATCACTATTATCAGAACCACCACCACCACCACCACCCTCTCACTCTCATAATTGGTTTTTGCCTCCAGTTTTCCACACTGGCATCAAGTTATTGATGTTTCCATTTCCTTGATGTATTTATTTTTCTTTCTTCATAAATGCTCCAAACAAATGCGTCCTCTGCCCTAATCATGGGAATTCAGAAGCTGTCTAATTAAAAAGCTGTTTAATAACCAATACCTGAAAGCAATCAATATTTTTTTCTGAAGAACAGATATCTTTGAAATTTTCTAAACTACATCTATATATTGGAAATATAACCATTTAAAATGTGGCGTTTCTAGCAGAATTTTACTTTTTATATCTTTTAGTTTGTGTTTCATTTTGGTTTAAATGCTAAAACTTTATACAAGCATCAACTTGTGAAGGGGAGAATTCATTTTATACTTCGCTACTCCGTAATAATCATAATTAAAATTCAACTGTAGAAATTGTATTTAATGCAGTTGCCATGGTTGTATGCTTAACAAGTTTGCTTCTTAACCATATGGTTTCAGGTTCAGTCCCATAATGTGTCACCTTGGGCAAACGTCTTCTACTGTAGCCTTGGACTGACCAAAGACTTGTGAATGCATTTTGTAGACAACAACTGAAAAAAGCACATTACATGTCTATATATCATCATCATCAACGTTTAACGTCTGTTTTCCATGCTGGCATGGGTTGGTTGGTTTGACCAAGGCTGGAAAGCTGGAGAGCTGCCTCAGGCTCTATTCTGATTTGGTTTGGTTACCATAGTTACATGCCCTTCCTAACACCCACCACTCTACAGAGTATGCTGGGTGTTTTTACATGGCACTGCACAGGCACTTTTATGTGACACTGCACTGGTGCCTTTATGTGACACTGCATGGGCACTTTTACATAGCATTGCCACAGATACTTTTTATGTGGTACCGGCACCGGACTCTTGCAGGTAAATCCTCTCCATCTGGGGAACTGAACTTAACTTAAAGGAACAAACAATTATTGAATAACCAACAATTGTTTATTTATTTGCCATTCTAATTTCTTGTCACGACTCTGTACTCAGCTGACACTTCACTCTGATGCAGATATATACTGAGGCCTAACACGAGGACATTAGGGTTGCTCTGCATAAGTGAAATATTAAATATATAATACGCACACACACATACACGCACACATGTATTTCTGCCACCTTGTCTTGATATCATATGATAGATGTAAACAAGTGTCACTGTCATACAAGCAGTATGACAATCTTCTATGGAAACATTTCTGGTTATGGAAAAATATTAACTTTCTTGGAAGCAAGTAAGGTTTGATGACAAGAAGGGCATCTGGCTGTAGAAAATCTGTCTCAATGAATTTTGTCTGGCTTATGCAAGCATGGAAAAGTGTATGTTAATATGATGATATCCATGATGATGATGAATTCTTTATCACGATTGATGTGAAGTAGCTAATTGTATGATATATTATCCTGCTCACAGAAGAAAAATGAATGAACCGATAATATTAACACTTGTAGAAAGGAATTAAACCCAACCCGTTGGGTTTAATGTGACAAAGAAGATCACATGTTCATTCATTGAGGCAAAAGCTTAAACTTTATGATGATTAGACTTAGCAAGTGCATATGATCTGGTAATTAGTACCATACCTTTGCTAATTGTTATAAGGGTCTGTATGGTCATGAACAGACATAGCTTTAACGGAACATTCACAATATAACAGCTGGAGAGAAGGAGAAAGGAGAGCAGCACCAGCACTAAGGCTGGTACTCATTTTCAGTTGAGTGGACTAAAGGAATGTCAAATGAAGAGCCTTGTTCAAGGATACAATGCAGTGCCTGATGCAGCAACTGAACTCATGAACTTATGATCATGAACCAAACACCTTAACCACTAGTCTATGTGCCATCACATAATATGATGAGTGAAATGTATATCTCACTCACCTGGACAGACATACATGCATACATACACACACATACATTTATATACATATACGTACATATATATATATATATATATATATATATATATATATATATATATATATATATATATATATATATATATACATATACGTACATATATATATATATATATATATATATATATATATATATATATATATATATAGTTGCTGCAACCAGAAGCCATAAGAAAATGGTTTGAATGGAAATATATATATATATATATATATATATATATATATATATATATAAAGTTTCCAAATACATCTCAGTTTCAGAGAATTTAGATTGAGAATAGAAAGTTATTTCCTGCTGCTTCACTTTTGATAGATCTTCTGGTAAAGAATCACTTTTAGATTACATTCTGGTTTGTCCTTGAGGTGCTTCCTTTAGCCTTCAGGTGAATTAAACGTAGCATAATCTGGAAATATTTATGATTTGTTGAGATATATATTATCTCATAGTTATATTTGAAAAGATCAGTTTACTGATATAAATATTGTCTGAGAATTATATTGACTAATTTTCTCAGAATTTGTAAGATGAAGAATTACCATTACCACATAGTGATGATATAAAAGCAGCAATCTAGCTGAATTGTTTATGTATTGGAAAAAATGCTTTGTAATATTTCTCCCACTTGTAAGACTGATCTGGCAGAATCGTTAGCACACTGGGTGAATTGCTTAGTGGTATTTCATCTGTCTTTACGTTCTGAGTTCAAATTCAACCAAGGTTGACTTTGCCTTTCATCCTTTCGGGGTAGATAAATTAAGTACCAGTTGCATACTGGTACTAATCGACTGGCCTAATCGACTGGCCTAATCGACAGGCCTAATCGACTGGCCTAATCGACTGGCCCCCATTGGTACTAGTCAACTGGCCCCCATTGGTACTAATCAACTGGCCCCATTGCCCAAAATTTCGGGCCTTGTGTCTTGAGTAGAAAAGAATCGTTAGCATGCCAGGCAAAATGCTTAGCAGTATTTCATCTGTCTTTATGTTCTGAGTTCAAATTCTGCCAAAGTTGACTTTGTCTTTCATCCTTTCAGGGTTGATAAATTAAGTACCAGTTGTGTACTGAGGTTGATCCCCAAAAATTTCGAGCCTTGTGCCTAGAGTAGAAAAGAATATTTCTTCCACCTCTAAGGCAGTGATCTGGCAGAATCATTAGCATGCTGGGCATGCTTGGCAGCATTTCATGTCTTTATGTTCTGAGTTCAAATTTCACCGAGGTCGGCTTTGCCTTTCATCCTTTTAGGGTTGATAAAATAAGTACCAGTTGAGCACTAAGGTCAATGTAATCAACTTCCTCCCTCCCCTGAATGTGTTGGCCTTGTACCAAAAGTTTGAAACCAATATTTTTTCCAGCTCTTTATGTTCTGAGTTCAAATCTTATTTAGGTTACCTTTACTTTCCATCCTTTTGAGGTCACTGAAATAATGCACAAGTCAAGAACTGGGGTTGATATCACTGACAAATCTCCTGCCCAAAATTTCTGTCCTTCTGACCACGTTACAAACAATTATCATCTACTGATATATTCAGACTACTGTCCTTGTCTTAGTTGTTAAAGTCACGTTCCACAGATGCATGTAGCCTTAAAGTTAATCCCAAGTCAGAATCAACATAAAACAGTGAGCCATAGCTGAACCTTTTGAATTATAAGTATAATTTGCTTATAGGCTTCTATACAGTTTCTGTTACTCATAAGGTATGAGTTGATCTGAGGCTATAGAAAATACAATTTGTTTAAGATGCTGTGTTGTGCAGTGGGATCACACCCAAGACATCATGGTTGTTTAGCAAACTCCTTAACCTTTTGTCTATACTGTTCCTATAAGACATTATAATATGAATATAAAACAATGAAACGTGTAATACATCAATCATCTATTAATGAGGTCTCAGTGCAATGTTCTCTTTGTTTTATCATTATTCTGTTATGGATTTTTTTTGTTTCTGTTTTGTTTCCAGGATTTTCTCCTTAAAAGTGAAGATAACTTCAAAGATCACTTGAAGTATAATAATGCTTTACAAGATGCCCATGAATGGTTGCATAACAATGAAGACCAATTGAATATGTGTCTAGACCATCAAGGTGACAGACAGTCATTGGAAAACAAATTGGAGAAAATCAAAGTGAGTATCTTCAAGAAACTTAAGCCCTTTGTGTACCGTGTACTGTTGGCGGATTTCAGGAAGCATGGAAGTTTTGAAGGATATAGTGTCTTGACTGCTAGCAATTGATGTGGGTAGTTTATTCCATGCTTCAACAATTCTGAGCGTGGAAAAATGTTTCCGAAAGTCATGGGTGCTGTGTTGTTTTTGATTTTGTAAGCATCTTCTCAAATGTTTGTCATATGGAATTCAAGAAGGTACCCAATGTTGTTGTTGGAAAGGTGGTGGATAATCTTGTGGGTGTCTACCAAGTCAGTTGCCAGATGTCTGAGCGTCAATGTGTCCACACCCAGGGAAGCAAGACACTCAGAGTATGGTAAATGCCTGATGGTGGGTATTCATTTTGTTGCACGTTTCTGAACAGTTTCCAGGAGATTTATATGCTGAGCAAGATAGGGGTTCCAGACTGGTGATGCAAATTCTAAGTGTGGATGTACCATTGTCATATACAGTTTTAAATAGATAGCTGGAGAGCAGGTGACACAGGTCTTACTGAATGATGCTAGGACACCCTCAGCCATCTTGACAATCTTAGAGATGTGGTTTGTCCAACGCAGATTGCTGTTTACAATAATATCCAGATCACCTTCACTGGAAGACTTCTTAAGATTGGTGTTGCTGAAAGAGTGTGTTAAGGCTAGGTTTTTCTTCCCAAAGTGCATGGTGATGCATTTGTCCACAGCTAGCTTGAGTTTCCAGTCAGAGATCCATTACTGCATTATGTCCAGATCTGATTGTAGGAAAGATCTATAGTGCATAGGATCTGTTCTTTTTATCTAGAGATACCACTTGATGTCATCTGCATATTTCAACATTGTAACATTCCTCAAGTTGACATGTATGTCATTAATATATGCAACAAACAAACAGTAGGGGTTCAAGAACGGTACACCAGAAGTCATCTCATAGGAGGAAGACTGATGTCCTAGAACCATAACTACCTCTTTGTGACTGAGAATGGACTTCAGCCAGTTATAGAGATCATCTTTCACACCCATTGCAGAGAGTTTTGTCATGAGTGTGGCACAGAATCGAAGGCTTTAGCAAAGTCAAAGTAGATAACATCTACCTAAGAGCTGCCATCTGTAACTCAGGTGATGTCCTCAAGAAACTCAATGAATTGGCTACAACAGCTGGAGTTAAATTGTGTGTCTGTGTGTGTTTAATCCAATGTTTTAACCATTAATCTTTATTGATTCCAATAAATTAGATGTGAGGAGAATTGCCCCCCCCCCCCCCTGGTAAGGAGGATTAGCTTGCAAGAGACCTGTACCAGTGCCATGTAAAAGCATTCATGCAGTGCCACATTAAAAGTACCCATTACACACTGTAAAGTGGTTGGCATTAGGAAAGACATCCAGCCACTGAAACCAAGCCAAATCAGATTGGAACCTGGTGCAGCTCTCCAGCTTTCCAGCTCCATTCAAACCATCCAACCCATGCCAGCATGGAAAGTGGATATTAGATGGTGATGGTGGTGGTGGTGGTGGTGGTGGCGGTGGCGGCGACGACGACGATGACGATTATTATTCCTCCTGGAGAAACTCATGGTTAAATTGCATTAATAGTTATGTCCTGAAACTGTGAGAAAAACATGGAAAATTTGGAACAAATACCAAATGGAAATAAACAGATTCCTAAAACCATTATTTTTAATCTGAAATAGAAAGCTGTTCCTGGGAATTGTTTTACATTATCATTCCAAGCTGATGCCCTTATCTTTAGTTTTATCTCTGATTTAATAACAAGACTTTCATCTTGCTTGCACAATATCTAAAATTTAAACGAATGAAAAATATGACAGAAAATAGTTGCCTCTAATAATTGATGTCTGATATTATTGCATTAATGGATACAATATTCATGTAAGTGTGTGTTAGTGGTGATGTGGTAAGTTATTTACATCTATAATGAAGCTTTGAGAATTTATCAGTTCATCAATGAAACTTCATTATCTTTAATGAATCGATTTTATACTTTCAATGTTACTGTATAAAGACATACATATACACTCTCATTCATGTATATCTTTTATATGTTTCTTCAAAATATCTCTGAAATATAATTCTATCTTCTTGGCTTAAGGCTATATTTTCTCTTTTTTGTATAAAGCTTATCATTAGCAACAAGCCTTGAGTTGATCTGAGGTTATGAAAAAAGGCACTTGTCCATGATGTAGATGTCATGCAGTAGGACTGAACCTGGAACTTCATCAGTGCAAAGTGAATTTGTTCACCACTCAGACATGCCTGTGATTGACATCTGATTGACAAAAACTGTGGAAACTCATCAGCTTAACTGTATCTGTAATTGCAAGGACTAGCCTGAGTCATGCTGATTCTCCTGTGGCTTAGAAGCTATACATGTTGTCTCAATGTCACTGTGGATCAGGAAGTGTGAGTCCCAGAAGGGTCAGTGTTAGCAGAGGTAGTGTTAATTGGACACAAGCCAAAGCTTGATCAACTTTGGTTAGGTTGCCTGGATGAAGGTGTATGATGTTGAAAAACCAGAAACAAACACCCAAATGACCCCAGGAAACATCACTGTAGATGTGTCTTCGTGCCTCACATATTGATGACAGGAAAAATGGTTAAAGGTATGAGTGTCTGCAAAGTACTCATCTTCTTGTAATATAATTCAATGAGTGGGAAGTTCACTGGATTGAACGACTGAAATACTCATCATCAGAATTGATGAAGTTGCATCAGTAAACAAAATTTAAGAAAAAACAATTTTTCACGTTTGTAGCTGGAAACTTTTATTGTTGATGAAAAAAACCCCTTTTATTATAGACTGAAGAATATTTTCCATTAATTATTTTCAATGTTGTGAATAGCAAACTTTATTACCCTAAACTGGTAAGGCTTTGGATCAATACACCGTATTATATTTTCTATGTTATTTATTCGTTGATTTTTATTATGATTTATATAAAACTATATTTTCTCTAATCATCAAATTGACCATTTGTATCTTTATAGGAGTTAACTGCTGCCAGCTCTCAATTTGAGTCAATATTTGAGGAATGTGAAAAACTGGCTGATATTGTTTTGCAAACAACTGCAGATAGTGGTCAGACAGCAGTGAAAAAACAGTTGGATATTTTGCGTGTTGATTGGGAGGACTATAAATCCAAGTTAGATAACAGCCGAAGCCATATTGATGAAGCTATGTCACATTGGCAAATTTATGACGAACACTACGACAAACTCCGACTTTGGTTGAAAGATGCTGAAAACAAAACAACTGATTTCACTCCAAAATCTTCACTTGCTGACAAAGAGGAACAATTAACTGCCTACAAGGTAATATTTGTTGGAAATACTTTATTTTTGTTAATTTTTAAAATTTATTTTTAATGTTTATCACTTAATTTTCTGAAACACTATTGTGAATTTTTCTCTATAGTGGCTTCTGTTTTTTCAAATTACAAAATAGAAATAATATATAAAAGTTAGTTTTGGTTGCAGCTTTTCAAATTATCAGCCACCAGTTTGTCTAATTATATTCTGACTTCTATTATATGTTTCCAACAGTTTTTAAGTTTTTTACTTCAAATACTTGTTACTTTAGACAATGAATAGGAAACACTTTACCTCCAGCAAAATTTCACCTGCATTCATATTTGAAGCTACCTGCTGATGGATGACTCTAAAAACTGAAATGAAAAGAAAGAAAAATGGTTTATGCCTAAAAACAAAAACAGTAATTTAATATAAGTTATATAGATTTGAATGTATAAAATTAAAAATTCCATTATTTTTCTCAGCATAGATGTACCTCTTCAGCTTCTTAGACATTTGCAATTTATTTGCTCTCCTCTGGTACTGAAATGGTTCGACATTCTTTACTAAGACTATGATCTGTTTTTAGAGAAATGGACCTATTAAAATAAAGATTATTTCAATTCAGGTTCCTTATTACCAATTTCCTGTTCCTTAGACATATTTTTCTAATAGGTACAAAGTTTGGACTTTTGCTGATTTTTCTTTGCATTCTGTTTAATCTGTACATTGTTTCTACCATTTCCAGCCAAAATGCTGTGAAAAGAATGAGTACAATAATTTTTGTTCACACACACACACATATTAATATCACAGCATGGTTTTGTGGTTTAAGACATTTGCTCCACAACTACATGGTTTTGAGTTCAGTCTGTCTGTGCTGCAGCTTGGGCAGGTGTATTCCATGATGACATTTTCGCCAACCATAGTGGAAAGAAACTGAAAGAAGCCCTTGCGTGTGTGTGTGTGTGTGTGTTTGTACACTATTTGGAAAAAAAAATTCCCATCAAACAAATGGTGTTGTCTGTTTGCAGTCTTCTGTGAAAACATGATTTTGTTCAAAAGACTTGTTGACAGGTGAGAGATGATGACAGGAAGTGATTCAAGCTGTTGAAAATCTGCCTCAATGAAATAAATCTGACCCATACATACATTGGAAAGTGGGTGTGGTGAGATGATGGTGATGATGACAGTGGTGGTGTTGGTGGTGGGGAGGGAGAAGGATATGCTTTTATTTGTAGTATATTATATGATGGTGATAAGGATAAGGCAGAGGAAGAGGAGGATGGTGATTATGATGATGATGAGGAGAACAACGAATATACACTTTATTTGTTGTATATTATATGATTGTGTACATTAAAAAAAAGAGAAAAAGACCTGCTTGAAAAGTTTCTCTTTTAGAATTTTTAGTATCACTCCCCCTTGCACTGAAAGTTTACCATTGAATAATGAATGTCAAACCAAACGTACCATGTGTATTTATTTAATACCTTACTGTATTTATTGATGAAAATCTTTTATGTCTATACTTTATTACCTAACATAATTGGCCTGGAAAGACCATTTTGGCTATAAAAGATATAACCATATATAAATTTTACAATGAAGGAGCACAACAGTTGATAGCACAAACCAGTGGTGTAGGGTCTGAGGTGGTTGTTTGACATGCTAGAAATAGATAGTTGCCAAATCTTCTCCATATCACACCATTACCTCTATCTAAAAAAAGAAAGGAAGGAGTACATTGGATAATATAGTCCTAGTTACACTGTATTTGAAAGAAAGACAGAGAGATCATGTAGTTGGAATATCTTTGGTCAGAACTGACCTGGAGCTAAACAGTAGCAATGAAGGAGCCACTACATGGTTGCCCACTTTACTAGAAATAGAAGGTGAATCTCCCTTAAATCATACTCTTATCATCTTAATAAAAAAACAAGCACATATTAGATAAGGTAATCTTTGATATATTATAACAAAATAAATGGAAAGATGGGATGGTCATAGCTGGAAAGACTTTGATGGTAGATCTGGTTGATCAGGGAGTCCTGATCCAGGTCCAAAATACAACTTTACATAATTCCTTGTTATATTCCCTGTTACACTCTAAGCTTTCATCATTTGATACTGGATCACCACCTCTAATGCTCCCTGTATTGTGGCAAGACACCTTCTTCTGTCTCTCTCTCTCTTTGTCACACTCTAACCTTTCATCCTCTGACACAAGTTCCCCTCTTCAAATGCCCTTCCCCTCTCATAATTCCTTGTCTTATGAGTTACTTGGTTACCCTGCCAGAGCTGGTGCCACATTAAAAGCATCTAGTCCACATTGTAATATGGTTGGCGTTTGGAAGGGCATCCAGCTGTAAAAATCATGCCAAAACTAACATCACCTGTGCTAGTGTCAAGTAAAAAGCACTGAGTCCACTTTGCAGAGTGGTTGGTGTTAGGAAGGGCTTCCAGCCGTAAAATCCCTGTCAAAAACAGACACAGTAGCCTATCGTAGGTTTTTCTACCTGGCTGGCTCCTTTCAACTGTCCTACCCATGCATGCATGGAAGACAGACGTTAAACGATGATGATGAAGATCCATCTAGTGTTGGTAAGAACTAAGACACTTGGCATTTATATGAGTTTTTTTTTAATAGCAGTTATGATAAGGTCAGACTTAGTAGCACAGATTGAGACAACCACAGCACTGTACAAAAAAAATCAAAAAGGTTAAGTGCTATCATGAGTTCTAGGACTCGTAGAACCACTTACCTTGTTTCCATGGTGTATGAGTGATCAGGCATGACTGGTGATAAGAAATGTGCTTCCTAATTACATGATTCTGTTCAGTCCTACTGTGCGGCACCTTGGCAAGTACCTTATGCTTTAGCCACAGGTTGATCAAAGCTTTGCGACTGAACTTGGTAGATGGAAACTGAAAGAACCCCATTGTATGTATGTGTGTGTTTGTGTCTGTGTTTGTCCTTACCTCCACAACCGGTGTTGGTGGGTTTACATCCCTGCAACTTAGCAGGTCAGCTAAAGAGACCAACAGAATAAGCACCAGACTTTGAAAACAAAGTGAGTTCTGGGGTCAATTCATTCAACTAAAATTCCTCAAGTAAAAGATAAAAAATCGCAACATTTCCCCTGAACAGGATGCTAGTCTTCCACAGGGTTACTCACATACAACAGAGTGGACTGGTACAACATAAAATGAAGTGTTTTGCTCAAGAACATGACACATCACCTGGTTTGGGAATTGAAACCACAATCTTGCAATTGTGAATGCAACACCCTAACCACTAGGCCACACATCTTCGCACAAAACTGTAAGTATTAGACTAGCGGTTCTTTACCCTTTTTTTAACCCCCACCCCTATAAAGTCGTTCTTGTGTCTAGCGCCCACCTAAATGATGAGTGGAGTGTCACAACTAAACTAACATAGGCCTATGTATAAAATCAATATTGAATTAAATTTTGGCATAAGGCCAGCAATTGTGGAAGAGGATCTAAGTCGATTAAATTGACCCCAATATTCAACTGGTACTTACTTTATCGACTCTGAAGGGCAAACATTTCAAGGGACTTTACATTGTAGAAAGTTATAAATATACATTATGTATATATATATATATATATATATATATATCATCATCATCATCATCATCGCTTAACATCTGCGTTTCATGTTGGCATGGTTGCACGGTTTGACTGAGGGCTGGCAAACCAGAAGGCTGCACCAGGCTCCAATCTGATCTGGCAGAGTTTCTACAGCTGGATGCCCTTCCTAACGCCAACTACTCCAAGAGTGTAGTGGGTGCTTTTACGTGCCACCGGCACGAGGGCCAGTCAGGCGGTACTGGCAACGGCCACACTCCAATGGTGTTTTTACATGTCACCTGCACAGGAACAAGTCCAGCGGCACTGGCAATACCCTTGCTCAAATGTTGTTTTCCACGTACCACCGATACAAGTGCCATATGTATATATATATATATATGTATATATATATATATATATATATGTACACTTATATGGTAGGCACAGTTTCCCCAATACCAAATTCAACTTGCATGGTATTGGTTAATCTGAGGTAAACAATACTTATCCATAGTGCTGTGCTGTGGTTTTGAACCAAAAAACACCTGGTTGCAAAGCTAACTCTTTATCCATGCAACTGTTGAAGGCAGATTATTTCAACTATACTATAAATGTCATGAAACAAGACATGAACATTATAAATTCTCATTCCCATCTATGTCTGTGTTTGTGTATATGTGTCTGTACATTTGTGTTATATATATATATATATATATATATATATATATATATATATATATATATATATATATACATATACATACATACATATATATATATACATATATATATACAGAGAGAGAGAGAGAGATGCATGGATATATATATATATATATATATATATATATATATATACATATATACACACACAGACATACATATATGTAAAAATGTGTGTGTTATATGTGTTGCTGTGTGTGTGTATGTATGTAAGTATATATATATATATATATATATGTGTGTGTGTGTGTGTCTGTGTGTGTGTATATATATATATATATATATATGTGTGTGTGTATATATGGCCTTCTGCCTAAATAAGAAATCAATATCCTAAATTCAGACATTATTCTCTCCAATATATCAATGATAACTTTTATGTGCTAAATGCCATCAAAAGCCTTTTCATTATCACCACCACTAACACCACCACCACCACCACCACTACCATTACCATAGCCATCATCATTATCAGCACCATTGTGCACCCACCCCACACACACTTCTGCTATTACTATTATTATGGTAATGGCATTATTTTGATGCTTACATAGCCTAAACTAGTCTATCCAGGTAGGTTTGGCAACTAACCATGTCTACACACAAACACATATATGAACAAGGTAGACTGTAGAAATGGTGAGATAGCTGGACAATATATCAGGACACTATATTAATATATTTTCAGTTCTGTTCACTTAATGAAAGATTACCAAAGCAAAACAAAGCAAAATGTGAATAAATATGTAAAAAAAAACAGTTGAGTTTTTAGTGGAAAGTTGTTAATATTTCCAAGATTGTTTGACCTGATATATTGGAACTACTACTACTACTACTATCATCATCATCATCATCATCATCATCATCATCATCATCATCATCATCATCATTATTATTAGTATTATTATTATTATTATGTAAAAGTCAAATAGCTGTTTAATAAACTGGCTCCCTTGGGAAATTCCATAGTAACAGCTGGCTGATTCAGACAAAACAAGTTCTGTGTGTGTGTGTGTGTGTGTGTGTGTGTGTGTGTGATCGTCATCAGTTACTGCCCCTTTTTCCATGCTGGCATGGCTTTGTGGTTACAAAGTTCGGTTTGCAACTGCATGATTTTGGGTACACTCTGACTATATGCTATCTGGGCTAAGTGTCATCTGCTGTAGCCTCAGGCCAACCAATGCCTTTGTGATTAGAGGTAGTTGGCCAAAACAGTACATAACGCCATTGTGTATGTATGTGCATTTGTGTGTGTGTATGTGTATGTATGTGTATTTGTGTGTGTGTATATGTATATATATATATATATATATATATATATATATATATATCACCATCATCTTGTCCTCTTTCCATGCTGGCATGGGTTGGACGATTTGACAGGAGCTGGTCAAGCAGAATATTGCACCATACTTCTGTGTCTGTTTTGGTATGGTTTTTATGGCTGAATGCCTTTCCAAATGCCAACCACCTTACAGTGTGGGCTGGATGCTTTTTAAGTGGCACCAGCACTGGCAGGGTCACCATGTAACTTGCAAGACAAGGAATCTTTGAGAAGGGAGGGGGCATATATATGTATGTATGTAAAACAATCAATCTTATGAACATTAGTTATGATCTTTTTGATAATTGGTGGAATTTTGACATCAATTAACATGCTGCATCATATACATGAAAATTAAAAAAGATATATACAAACTTATGTAAGTCCATGCAATGTTAGAAAAAGATACTACCAACCATCTCATCATGACTGTTAGCAAAGCAATACGTTATACATAAACAAATATAGTCTTATAAATACAATGAATGATAGTAGCTTATGACAAATGTCATATAAAGAATGACTTTAGGTTGACATATGATCAGAGAAGTATGTAGATAAAGTCTTGTTACGTTCCAAGATATGATCTGTTGTCACGTTTGGGTCAGTAGCACTGACAGTTCAAAGAAATCAAAGTGTACATAGGTGAGAACAGAAGAAGAGAAATGAAGATTCATATTGCAGTATCGGCAATAGCTGCTATATTCCCTGAAAGCTTTTAGTTAGAAGCAAGCATAAACAAGAAACCGGCTTAAAAAGAAATGCCAAATATATAAAATATAATGAAAGGTGAAAAAAAAAACCCATTATGAAAAGAGGATTTTGAAAAATAAGTATAAGGAATTAGGGTTAAAGAAGCTATGTGCTTCTCAAGAAATCATGTCAAATATTAAGTCTATAGTTGAAAAATATTAAAATTATCATTAGCAGAATAAGTGTTTAGTTATGAAAGAAAAAGGGAAGTTGAAAAATAAGTTATATATATATATATAACGGACTCTCCAGATGTTAGACGATGTATGAGGGTTTGGCAATTTCTAACTGAACAACCACACAGATGATTTGTTTATAGTGATCAATTGTTTGTGTATACATAAGCTCACTCCTTCCATCAGATCGACATTACCTGTACAGGTGGAACTGGGTGCTACATGTCAGATGTTGAAATGATTGCAGAGCAATGTGAAATGAAGTGCTTTGCTCACGAATACAATGCAACACTCAGTCTGGGAATTGAACCCACAACCTTGTAATCGTGAGTGCAACACTTAAACCACTATGCCATGTACCTTATATATATATATATATATATATAAGCCATAAATGATAGAGAAATAGTTTGGTGAAATTTTATTTAACAATAAGAAAATTCTAATATCATGACAAATTGTTTCGTAACTTAAAAACATGTAGATAGTTTATATTATTATATTTAATAATAAATAAATTACTTACATTCCTGCCTAAATACAAAATGCAAAAAATCCTTCAAAGCAATGCAGATTTAAGCTACATCCTCAGGTGAAAGAAAGTCTTCATTAAATACTTATAGAACACAAAGTTAATGTTTTAAAATATTATGAGACAGTAATAATAAAATTAATATGAATTGATAGGAGGATTTTCTAATAAATGGAAGGGAATTTTAGTAATATAATTAAAAAGTAACTAGTAGATATTATTAGTGCAATAAAAGAAAAGAGATATATTTATTACTAAAAATCTAAAAAATAAAGATAGTAAACATAGAGAAAAATAATATAATAATAATAATAATAATAGTAATAATGATAATAATAATAATAAAACACCAGGACTAACAAGTATATATAACATACATAAAATAGCACTACTAGGCACTGCACACATCCTACGTAAAATACACTTTCAATACTGTAAAAATAAGAGCATCTGAAAAGCCACAGCACATACCCAAGGCACACAGAGCTGCTCTGGGCAGTGTGGTGAAAGCACATGATGAAAATAAGACTACTGAATAATAATAATAATAATAATAATAATAATAATAATAATAATAATAATAATAATAATAATAACAAATTAAAACTAAGTAAAAATATTTAGAGACAATATCTATAAAATACAGGGAATTATATCAGCAAGAAAATATTGTATCATATTATTTAGTCTCTGTTTTGTAGAATTAAGGAGCTTTTTTTATGAGTACTACTGGATTACTTGAATCCATATATTGTGACTTAAATATATATATATATATATATATATATATATATATAGATATAGATATACAAGAATAAGGGCAGAGAATCGTCAATTAATAATAGAATTAATAATTAACAATTCTGCCAAGTAGTTCAGTATGAAAAAAACCTTTATCGGTAAAACTATTTATCATTATAAATATACAGGGATTAGCAATTGAGTTGCTTCTCCAACATACTGAAAATTTAGAAATAGCAGTCAAAGAACTACTGATTCCAAACTACAAATATATATATGTGTGTGTGTGTGTGTGTGTGTGTGTGTGTGTGTATACATACAGAGAGAGAGAGAAAGAGAGAGAAAGAGAGGGTAAAATGCATAGATGTATTACTCGAGGGAAAGCCTATATCATTAAGGCAATTAGAATCTAAATTAAATAAAGTGCAAGTGATTAATTCTGTTGGAAATAATTAACACCATAAGAATTGATAAGTGAAGGTACAAGATGTTGAGCATGAGAATTAATTAGTGAAGCATTTCAATTAACACTGAGAACTGGAATGCTAATATTGACACTGTATATATTATATAAGATTGCTAAACAAATTTTTTTTTTAAATTATTAAATTGTTAGAAAGAGTGGATCCCAGATTTACACTTTAGAATTTTTAATGACTCCATACAACACAAATTACAACTATCCCCACCTCATTTATGACGAAGTGTAGTATGTATAATTGACCACAAAATAGATTAATTAATGTTACTATGTTTGGGATCCCAAACAAATTTGGATCAGAATATGTGATTATTCCATATACATTTAAATTGACATTGTGGCACCAGTACAGTAGAATACTTTAAAAGGTGTTTGAATGCAACATTTATATACTAAATTTGTCCAGAGGTACTAATTAGTTTAAGAGCATTTATATTGATCCCTACAATTAGACATGCTTTTATATTTATTTACTAGCAAAATGTTATTAATTGTATTGGCATTAAAGTTGATGTTAGGATTAAAAGTATTATTTATTTCAGATAAAGATATATTTTAACAACAGAGATAAATCTACGACTGGAATAATTAAAATAATGAAAATCAAATGCACAGTTATTAATACTATTTAATTTTTTCTTGTTGACAACAGGTATATTGTTGGCTAGATTAGGTATGGGAGAATAAGCTGATTTAACTGTATATCTATTAGATATTTTGCTGTACTTTTTAGAAGGGGAAAAGTGCCTTTCCAACACTCAGAAGACAATTCTATGAGTGTGAGATGCCACTTGATGTCTGCTGACATTATTTCTATTATGTTGTGGTGAATGGTGCAACCAGATTTAGAGTTACATGTTCTATTACTCTCATAGAAGGTGTTGTAATTAAGATTGTTGTGTAAGCCTGGCATATTTGTATTCAATTTTATTACTCTTCATAAGTAGAGGTCCCTTATTCAAGTCATCAAAGTCTGGCAAGTTTTACATTAATGTATGAGTTGTTCTCATTTCCATCAATTTGGATTGCTATTTTCCGCTTGAGTTTTCACCAATCAACACTAGAGCCTGGCACATGCTTAACCTTAGAATAGGTATACAGATCTCTGTATGTTGTAAGAGGAGACTAAAATGGAATGGAAGGGGATCTGACTATAAAACACCGTCTGAAAATGTTCCATAGCTTCAGGTCAGTCATTGCCTTCTGAGTGAAGCTGCATAGATGGAAACTGCATCAAACAATAAAGCAGAGTATTTGTGATGAAGTTGTAGATGTATGATAAAGCCTTTTGATACCCAGTAACATATATACATACATATATTGTTAGATAGTGTTAGTATTACTGGATGATGATAACACAGTGAATATCAATAGAACACTGTGTATGGCTACTACAAAGCAGTTATTGTAGTCCCAGCACACAAACTCAGATCAAATCAGTAACCAAATAACTTGCCAACTGAAGAATTCTTGTCATTTATTTGAGTGATTGTGGAAAATATTATTCCTGCTTGAATATAGCTCAGAATGCCATGAAACATGAGAGATATTTATACCAATGTGTGTGTGTGTGTCTATTTATCTATCTGTCTATATATTTATATGTTTATTGTGTGTGTGTGTGAATGTGTGTATGTATACATAGAAAACTGATTTAAAATCTTTGTTTCAGGTATTGAAGACCAACCTGTTTTGTTTTTTGTTTGTTTGTTATATATTTTCTCTTTATATTTATTTTTTAATGATTTTGTTGTGTTTTTTGTGTGTGTGTGTGTGTGTGTGTGTTGTTTTATCTGCTACATTCTTTAACATGCTTTATATATTTATGACAAATAATTCTCTCCATTTCAAACATTCATATGCATACATCTATTCACTGGATCACAAAGACATACATACATACATACATACATACATACATAGTTAGACAGTTATAGTTGAGCATTCTTGTACTGGAGGAGACACACACTCACACACATGTATATATGCACACACTCACACACACATGTATACAGACACATACATGCATATTGCAATAAAGCATACATAGATATGCACCAAGACACATATGCACACACTGCTGCAATAGGGCAGACAAAAACATGCACACACACATTTGTGAACACCACTGCACTGGAGTATATAGATGCACATATATGCACAGATGGACACTGCTGTACTGGAGCACACAGCTACACAGACACCAAGACACACCAGACACACCTACGCTGAAGCATTTGGTACACATTCATTGCTTTGCACTAGGACACACACATAGTTACTTACACATACACACACACACATTCATGCACACTCACACATCTGCAGCCTTGCATTGGAGTATGCACATCTAAACACGTGCACTACATGCCTTTACATACATCACATCCATCACTGCTCTGAAGCACATGGACGAATGGACACACACACACACACACACACACACACACATGCATACACACTTATACATGTACACACACACACAGACACATACACATGCATACATAAACACACATACATGTCTGCATCTTTGCATTGAAGTGTGCTCACATGCCTTTACACACATTACTGATCTGAAGTACATGGACACACTGATCTGTGCACACACACACACACACACATTCACACACCTATATATACACACATGCACACACACAAAGTATTTTCTCATAATTAAATGTTTCAATACAAACTCCTGTTATCTTTTTGTTCTGATGTTTCTCTCCCTGTTCCTCTCTTCAAGTGAACTCTTCAAATTCCTCAACACACTTAATTTGATCCTAATTACAGAATATTATGCATGTGCATATACATTAATTAGTTCACTCATAAAAACACCCACACACACACCCACACACTTGTACACATACTTAAATATGTACAACATACACATGCGCATACACACATATGCATATACATGGAATTATTCTTTTCTTGTTCATTTTGTCATTAACAATTTCAATAGATGTATTTAATGCTTATGATCATTTGTATGTGTGTGTTTATGCCTCTATACATGTATATGAATGTGTGTGTGTGTCTGTATGTGTATGCATACGTGTGAGTTTGTGTATGTATGTGTGTGTGTGTGAGTTTGTGTGTGCATCCACATGTATATATGTGTGTGTGTATATGCTTATACATGTATGTGTGTGAATCTATATGTGACTGTGTTATAGGTGTAATGTGTGATGAAACACATTTATTTAACACTGAAGCCATTTTCTATATAGGACACTCTGACAGCAATTCGTGAGGAGAACAGGCACTTTGAAGAACTCCACAGCATTGTAAGATTTGCTTCTTGCAGCTAACTTTTAAGTTCTTGATAGAGCTGCTGGCATTCATATTCTCTCTCTCATCCTCTCTTTCTCTGACATTTCAAGGATTTAGAAACTACTATTGCATCAAATACTTCTCTTTTAATTGCCTGGTATCTTATCTTTAATAGGCTTCTTTTGCTTGCATTAAAATGATATATCAATATGATAATTATTAGTGCGACATGTATTTCTCTCATCTGATATTTATAGTCTTGATATGTAATCACCAATAAAAACACAATAAATTCACTTAGTGTATACAAATAAGCAGTGTATGCTTTGTTTTATGAAGCATGGCTGTATCTTGTATTTTATCAAAGATAAAAGCATTGTAATTTCAACCTAATCTAACTGAAATCTAAACATCTACCCCCTACATGGTTTCAAATGCCTGCAGTTTCTTAATTCTTTTAAGCAAAGCTATTAACAATATTGTTATTTAAAGTGAACGGTACCACATAAAAATCAATCTTTAAAATATGCTATTATAAATGGTTATATTTAACATAGTCATATTTTGTTTAGAATTTTGAAATTTTTGAGTTTAAATTTTTACTTCCTCCACCATACTGATAATGCTGTTTGAATTTTCAACAACATATAGTAGGTGCAGGAATAATTGTGTGATCATGACATTTGCCTCCCAACTACATGGTTCCAGGTTCAGTCCCATTATATGTAGCATCTTGGACGAATGTCTTTTACTATAGCCTTAGTTCACCCAAAGTGGATATCATCATCGTTTAACGTCCGCTTTCCATGCTAGCATGGGTGGAAACTGAATGAGTCATCTTCTGCTTCTACCTTACCTGTTTATTTGCTTAAAATTTACCTGATCATTGCAGGTTTTTGCTATGATGTAATCTAAGAATGTATCAATAAAATGATGCTGAAACAGCTGTTGTGAATTTTGAACTCCACTTATATTCTTCTTATATATATATATATATATATATATATATATATATATATGTATATACACATGCACATACAGACACACACACACATGCATGCATGTCAGAGAAATAAATAATTTGTTTGGGAACAAGTAAGGGTTGGCAACAAGAAGGCCATCCATCTGTAAAAAAATTTACCTCCATGAATTCCATCAGATCCATGCAAGCATGGAAAAAAGATGTTAGAATGGTGGTGATATTTGATCCTGCTTAAAAAAAAAGTTATTGGATAGTTTAAAATCATTCTTTTTTTTTAATTAGCGATCAATGTTGTTGAGTTGAAAATTAAATCAATAATTTATTAGGGATTGCCAAAAGCGAGAACCTTAAGCATGAATGATCATTTAATTGCAAATATTGAAAACACCAAGAATAGACTGCATTTTATTGCTATTGCTGCTCAGCAGGGATTGCAAATATACTCATATTTGTGGTTTTACTAAAGGCTTGTTATGATCGTTACAGTTTGAATAAAGATGATCTGGAAAATTCCCTAATGATTTTTACTGTTCCACCTGATCAAACAAATTAATGAACCACTGCTTGGTAAATCCCTTCTCTATTGAGTCTAATTTTACCTGGTTGCTCAGCTTGCTAGAATTGGTTTTTGAATCTCTCTTAAATCACACTAAGCTATCTTCAAAGAAAATGGAAGGTCACATTGTGTAATGTGGTTCTAGATCTTCAAAAATGTGTGTGGCCAAAGCTGGAATGTTTTTCATAATAGGGTTGCTTGACGAGGGGTGGCCATTGTTGGAATGCTTTTCATAATAAGTATGCTTGATGAGGGCTGATCTGAGGCAAAACAACTCGGACAATATTTATTTTATTTTCCATTATTTTAAGTCATTTTTAATAAACCTGTCTGTACCTTTTAGAGTAAGCTCGTGTGTATTTGAAAGAAAAGTAAATTCCGGGTTATTTTAGTATAACTTAGTTTATTCTACTAAATGAATATGGTGATATTGACTAGGATATACTTGGAGACCAAATTTCTTATATAACAACCTACATTATCTGTTACATCAGTTTTTCATATAGATTTCCATTTTACTTATAAAAATATTGGATTTCTATGTGTACAGCTGATGAACAATTGTCACTATAAGATATCTGCAAGGAAATCTTTAAAAAAACAAAAAAAAACATGTATTGTTTTTCAAGTGATATATCCATAATTTTGATACTGTAAAATCCACATTAGATAAAAGTTAACATTAGTTCCTATATTACTAAAGATATAACATTACATCACTAGTTCTCTTCCTTGTTAGTTTCATTTATGATATTATTCTCCTTGTACTAATTTGTATATCTTACCTTGAAACTTTCAACTAATACACTAAATGTCATTTTCCCTTTGATTTGTTTCATTTACTAAATGAATGTTTAATTCTATACATATTTTACTGCAGCTTGTTCAAGCTCAGTTATATATGCATGCCTGACAAATGTTTAATCATTAGTCTGATTTATATTGTTATTGTTTGTTGTTAATTAACATTTTTTTCTAATTAATAGCATAAGGTTTATATTGTTATGTAATTTGTGTGAATTAATTTTCCTAGTTATTTTCTTAATTTCTCTTCCTTTGCATGTATAAATATAAGCCTATTGAAAGTTTTGCCAACATTTATACCTGGAATTGTGTGCCAAATTAAATGTTAATCTAATATAAATCACAGTGTTTCTTCTTTACAGATGCAAAATTTTATTGTATTTAAATGGATTTTCAAAATAGTTCTGATTTTCTTCCTTTTATTTTTTAATTCTAACTAGTAAAATATCTTCACAGTTTGCTTTTAACATCTATAAAATATAAATAGTACTGAAGTTGATATAACTCATATTTTTGCATTGTCAATTTTAAAATCTTTGAAATTTTTTCTCATTTAATAGCATAAGGTTATTTTATTCTAAAACGAAGGCTCCTTTTTCTGTTGATTTCATAGCCTTTTTTAAAAAAACAACCTTTTTTTAATAAACTGAGAGCTTTCAAATTCTATATTGATAAAACTCAAGTATATACATGTAATTTTTTAAAAATTTGAAATTGAGAAAACGAACAGTGTTTTTCTTTCTTTCTAAATTTGATTCATAAAACTGTCAAATATTGCAATATGTAATTATCAATACCAAAGTTCCAAAAACATTTTTATTTATTGGAATCAACAGTAAAAGGCAAAAAAAAAAAAATGTCAATAATTTATGAAATATTGGTCTCTGCAAAAATAGTCAATTTGTTCTTGTGCATATATATATATATATATATATAATTCCCATGGAAATCATATATACATGCACTTGTATATACATACTCACTTTCATACACACACGCATACATATATAGTGAGATATTGAAAGAAAAAGCACCACTTTTTGTTGGTGAATTTAAAATATTTTTTCATCATAATGATATGCATGAAAGTCAAGATTTTAACAAGTCTCTTAACAAGTTAATCACAAATAAACCTGGATTTCTAACTATGAATGATAATTTTCCAAACAACTAAACATTCATAACAAGTAACCTAATGACGATTCTACTGACACCATTACCGACTAAATTAGAACTTATTGTTTGAATTAGCATTAAAAGATCACCAGGTATTTGTAAAGACAGTCTCTTGAAAATATTCAGTATCTGCAAAATTATTTATTTTCTCCCTATTTTTCAACTTTTTGCTCAAGTTTTTCTGTTATTATTTCTAGAAATATGCACTTTTCTAAATGAGAGTATCTATCTTTGTAGTAACATAAAAATATTCTGTTATCAGTGATATTACTGATGTCAGGCAATGAAGTCAAGGTGTCAGGATTTGAACTTTTTTGTAATACTAGACATATTTAGTTGATCATTATGGACTAGCTATAAGCATCCATTAAGTACATATTGTTTTATTCTACATCTGATTCATTTTCATGGAAGAAAAATCATTAATGCCCTTCAGAAAAAGACGCAATATCACATAATTTTAATTGCTTCCTTTAAAATATTTCTGTCTAGGATATTATTATTTGATATCTATTTTACTCTATTTATATATGTTTGTGTGTGTGTGCATTTATATATATATATATATATATATATATATATATATATATATATACCTATATATATTTAGAGTATTTAGGAAATTACTTTGATACAGTTATAATATTTAGAGAAATTTTTTTTTAAGTTAAGATTAAGAAAGAAACTTTTTAGAGAGTAGAATGGTACTAACCTTTAGGAAGGTGTTTCAAAAATTGTGTGTAGGCATTAATAACACACACACACACACACACACACACACACTAATATGGAACAGCAAAAATGGATGCTCTACACAACATTGATGGAAAAATATTCTTTATTTGTGGGTTAACGAGCTACCAATGGTTTCATGTGAAGAGAGATCTCTTAAAAATTTTCAAACTGCTACCTGGTAACATTGGTACTCCATTTTAAAGATGATTAGCAGCATTCTCATGTGGCAGGCTTGAAAATTGTAAAGAGTTCCTTTTTTTATAGGAAACCATTTGGTAGCCTTTTTAACCCACAAATAAAGTATGCGTGTGTGTGTATACCCCATTCAGCTAGGGTTGACTTTACTTTCATTGCTCCAAGAATCAATAAAATAACTATTTATAAGAACAGTATGTTACTGAAACATATGGTATTCTATATATTACAGCATTATTGAAATTTAAGCATATTGCTTTGCATTCTTAATATCATGTGATATTAGGATTGTAAAAGTTATCAGATTTATTTTTATTGCTTAAGTGGATTACGATAATACTAGAGACATTATTACATTTGTTATAAACTGCTTTAGATTAGCAGCAAGGTTAAATATTAGGAATGAGTGATGTAATTGACTGTTTCAATACAAATATATTATTGATGTTTATTTATTGAGCCTCACTCTTATCAAAGAGATAGAATCAAAACTCAGTGCCGACGTGATTTAATATCCAATCTAAGAGATATCAAACTAGATAATCTCAGACATTTAATCAAATGTGTTTCTCTTTCTGTCATTGCCAGTGTTGCACTGGTGCTCACATTTTACCGTGTGCACACAGGGAAAATACGTTCACATTTTACAAGGAAAATATGTACTCACAATATTTGAGATGTAATCGGACATTTTACTTGAAGAAATTTGAGTGATAGTCACTCACATGGCTATACATACATATATATATATATATATATATATATATATATATATATATATATATATAGAGAGAGAGAGAGAGAGAGAGAGAGAGAGAGAGAGAGCTATATCTTATAAGCATGTATATATGAATGATACTTTTAAGCATATATATATATATATATATATATATATATATGTATATATATAAATATAGGCATGGTTGTGTGGTAAGAGTCTTGCTTCCCAACCACATGGTTCTGGGTTCAGCTCCACTGCATGGCACTTTGGGCCAGTGCCTTCTACTATAGCCTTGGGCCAACCAAAGCCTTGTGAGTGGATTTGGTAGACAGAAAGTGAAAGAAGCCTGTCATATATATATTTATGTGTGTGTCTTTGTGTCTGTGTTTGTACCCCCCCCCCCATCACTTGACAGCCGATGTTGGTGTGTTTACGTACCCGTAACTTAGCAGTTCAACAAAAGAGCCTGATGAAATAAGTATCAGGCTTACAAAGAAGCAGTCCTGGGGTTGATTTCTTTGACTAAAATGCAGTGCTCCAGCATGGCTGCAGTCAAATAACTGAAACAAGTAAAAGAGTAAAAGAATATATCCCTGTGAGCATGTGTATATATACCCTTGTAAGCATATGTATATCTATACTTGTAAGTATGTGTATGTGTGTGTATATGCACACATATATCCTTATAGCACTCATTAGTTTTAATAATGTCATTTACGTGAGGTGTAGTTATGCAATATAAAATGTAAAAGCTACATGTTGCCTCTTGAGAGATATATAAGTAACATCCGTTTCTTAGAAAACCTAGCTTTAACCTTTGGGAAAACTGGAGAAGACATAAATTCTGAAAGCTCTAAATTCATTTCATATATACCCCATCTTCCTCATTCACAATAAAGAGTATGTATAAATATTAAATTTATTTACTCTGAAAACCAAGCATTGCCTTTCCCTTTTAAATGCAGTATAACCTAACCCATCTTCTGATCTATGTTGTTCCGATATATGTTTTAACTAAATAAGATTGCTATAACAGCATTCTATAAAAGTTTATAACACCGTTTCTGATAATGGATTAATGGATTTATATAAAGCACTCTCTTATATAAGTTCTCTTATATAAGTTACAGCTGCCTAAGTTTTTTCCAAATGCCATTTCTATATGATAACTATCAAAGGAATTAACAAATTATTTCTTTTCCAGTGGTTTCTTTCTTTCTTTTCTCTCTTTTTTCTTTAGTCTTTATTTGGTCATTTCATTGAATTCTGTGGAGCAAATTATTCAAATTAGGACACAGATATTTCTTATGCTTCTTGGAGCTTTTATTTAAAAAAGATTAAATAATTTACATAAATATCTACTTTGCTTTGCTTTTGCACAACTTGCATTTATTCTACAGTCTCATATTGTTAAATGTCTTTCTATTCCAATTTTTTTCAGATAAAATGTCAGTTTTAAACATTTAGAGAAAACAGAATTACACACTAACACGCACATATATACATATGCACACATGTATGCAAATACACAAACACACACACATATACATATATATATATATACACACACACATACATATACATATATACATACATACATACATATATATATATATATATACATATATATATATATATATATATATATATATATATATATATATATATATATATATACATATATATATATATATATATATATATATATATATATATATATATATATATAACTCATCATTAAATTATAAGGTTTTATGTTCAATTCCTGAACTGGACAGTGCATTGTGACATTGGGCAAGTCACTTCATTTCATGTTTATCCAGTCTTTTTAGTTGCAAATGAGTACTACCTTGGTTCTGGTTCAGCTCCTTCTCCCACCAGCTTTCATATTTAGGATGTTGCACAAGATTAAGGGTAATGGGTCCATGAGGTTATCTATATCCGTTCATGACTACACAGGCACTTTAAACAATTAGCATAAGCATGTTACATGTTACTAAGCCACGATCATTCATGAGTAACAGCTGTTTGTATTGTGCACACACATTAATTTATACATGGGTTATCATGCAGCAGTGATCAACTGTAGTGAAAAAAAGTTTATATGCTTAAACTTATAGTTTATAGTTTATATCTCACCAAAGTTAAAATGGCCTTTTGTTGTAATTCCATAATTTTTGATATGCATTAATATCGTGAAACATGTTTAGTTTATGTTACTTTCTCAAACTTTTTTTTTTTATAGTTATAGCATTTGAATAGATTTCTTTAAGATGTATTGAGCTTACAGATTTCATAACCCACAAGATTTACAGTTCTCTATAACATTGTATGATAATGAAGGGGCTCTAAGTGGTTAGAAATAACAACCAAATTTCTTTCAAATGACAATCTGCCATTAAATAAGAAATGTATATTAACAATGTTTGAGGAAAAAGAATAAAAGAACATTCTTTTAATGTCTTCTAACCTGTAATTATTTGCTGTCTCCTATAAGAAATGTCCCATTTTGTAAAATAATGAATTTAGTGTAATGTATTTGCCTAGGGCTATGTCATGCTGATGAGTTCAAATAATGATGAAATGGCACTGTACATGACAACCTAGGATAGAAACTTTTTAATCTTTATAATAAGTAAAAGAAAAACAATCTAAATATGTATATGCTGTGCATCATCATTTCAAACTTCTAACCTGCCATGATTGATTTAGAAGTGATTATCTCCCTTACAATAACTGGCCACTAGGGAAGACCAAATGTTTGTGTGTATTCTATGATATATAAAAAGGTAGGTGAATGTGTATGGCATAGTAGTTAGGCTGTTGTACTCACGATTGATTGCTAGATTGTGGGGTTGATTCCCTGACTGGGTGGCATACTGTGTTCATGAGCAAAACACTTAACTTCATGTTGCTCCAATCTCCCTTTCAATCAGGGGGAAATGTTGGCCTGCTTGCCTAGCCAGCAGGGTGGTGTCATTTGAAGACTAAAACAATACAAAAATGCATTGTGACCAGCGATGTGTAACAATATCTGATAGCCTGGTCAGTCATGTGATCATGTGATTAAAAGATAGAACAGTCAGCTGGATTGCCTTTGATCATGGGTCTGAACTATAGCTAAACAACAACAACAACAACAACAATAACAATTGTTTGATTCTATTTTGAATTTTAAATCTCCTAGGTGATAATTGCACTCAATTCTTTGTAAATCTATTTAACAGATTTACTTCTTAAAAGCCTCATAAACTGTCATGTTAATTATTTATAGAATTACACTGTAATTTCCTGTTTGTTATGAAGAAATATTCTTCACATAATTGTTGGAAATAATTGTATTTGGCTTTATTCTATTCCTGAGTCTAAAGGTGTGAACCAACTCATCAGCTATCTGCTCTTGGGTGCCTCATCAACACCACAACCACTGCTGCAAAACTGTTGATTATGGAAACATTAACTTAATGAAAGAGTCTCTGCAGTATTCTCAATCTGCTAGAAATAGCAGTAAAATTTCCTGCAGATCTTATCTTACTGTCTTAGTAAAAGACAGACAGATGCTTGAAAATAAAATGGAATTGTGATGCTTGTGATGCTATTGGATCTTAGGTTTACTCAATCAGGCTCTGACCTGGGGCTAAACAATACATTGGAAGATGTGGCTACTTCATATGAAGCAGAATGTTTATCATTGCTATTGATTTGGTTTGAACATTCATCTGCTTAATTGAAAAGAATAAAATGAAACTCTCCTGGAGTTTTATTTTACTGACCCCATAAAGGAATTGAACTCAGAGTGTGAAGAGCCAGAAGAATTGTTCAACATTCTAGTGATTCTATCAGCTTTCTACCTTAGGAAACAACAACAGTGTAGAAATTTGCCCAATATTGTGATGGATATAGATTCAAATAAATAAATAGATATTTCACAAAAAGAATTTTACTTGACACTGCTAAGTTTCAATAATCAAACTAAGTATACTTCGAATCTGTTAACAAATTTAGCCAAAGTGCAAGTCCAGTCATTGCCTGCAGCTGAGAGGATTCAAGTATCAATAGTTTAATATAAACTTATCATATTAATGAAGATTGTAGTCTTAAAGTGTGGTATGAAAATATTGATTCATTTGACATGATGCTATTGTGTCTATTTACTTGTATGTAGGCTACTTGCAAGAAGACTTTGGTCATTTCAGAATACTGTCACCTCCATCAGGTGTTACATGTTACATTGACTTATTAGTTTATTCCTAATCACTGCTTGGCACTGATGCTGCTATCTTTATCCTGACCAGGCAGTCCAATAGTGCAACTCAGTCACTAAAGTTGACTGCGTTTTAGTTTAAAGCTATGGCTTTGAATCTACCCAGGGTTATGTCTCTTTGGTATTTCCCATTGAGGAAGGATAAAGAGCCAGAGATATGTGTCTTGGAATCCAATATATATATATATATATATATATATATATATATCTTTGAAACTGGATCTTGAAACACCTCACATAAAGCTATAAAGGATAACATGTAAATATCCAAGAGGGTTTTGTAACCCAATATTTACATGCTGTTATTTGTAGTTTTATTGTGATGAGACTTATGACACCCCCTTGTGAGAGATAGACTGGTCCAAGTAAGTATAAATAGTAATGATCTGAGTGAGTTTGGAGTCGAGTGAAGTTCGTGTTAGTTCGCAGTGAAGTCAGAAGGTATTGGTTGGTTAGTTCACAAAGAATATTGATTGTTGGTTTGTAAAGAGATTTGTTAGTTTGTTACATTGTTTTTTTACTGTTGTCTGGTTATTTATTGCATGTAACAATTATGTTACAACATTTGGTGACAAGGGTTGCAAAGCTCATGTAGGTTATCTAACAATTTGTTCATGATACAACTTGTTAAATAATGGAAAACTTATTAGCTTCCATAGTACAGTCGCAAAAAACAATAACAAGAACAGCAACAGCAACAACAACAATTATTAGAGCTATATGAAAAGAAGTCCAAAAATGAGGTAAGTTCGTTTTCATCAGACGGTGATTCGAACTTGATTAAGGAATTCAGTTATAACTGAGAGGAGGATATAACTTTTGCATCATGCTACAGAAGATATGAGGAAATTTTTAAGTAGAATTTGTCCGAGTAAAGTATAAATAGTAACGATCCAAGTGAGTTCAAAGTTCAGAGTTTGGAGTCAAGTGAAATTCTTGTTAGTTTGCAGTGAAATCAGAAGGTGTCAGTTGGTTAGTTCACAAGGAATATTGATTGTTAGTTCATAAAGAGATTTGATAGTTTCTTACATTGTTTTTACTGTTGTCTGGTTATCTTATTTATTGTATGTACCAATTACGTTACAACAAGTTTTATATGATGTGCTTCGAGATTCACTGTTCCAACAAAGAATTATTTCACGTTCTCTCATAAGTTTATAAAATTCTTACAATGTCAACATATATTAATTTTGACAAAAGGCCATTTTGAAAGGGGTTGGATTAATACTTTATTATATTTTCATTTAGATGTTTATCTTTACAAGTATACATGCACATGCAAACACATATGTGTATATAACGTTGTGTTTGAAAATATCTCATGTGTGTGGTGTGTGTGTGTGTGAATTTGTATATATTTCCTATTTTTATTTGTATATAAAACTCCACACTTTTTCTTGGGAAAAATAATTTAGACTTTGCAGCAGAAATACATTTACAATCTAAAGCAGCAATGTTTAAGGGGCACTTCAATTTTTTTTTCCTTTTTAGGATTTGTGAATTATTTCAAATATTTTATACAGCAATTATAATAAATCTGACTAAACAATACTTTTCCATATATTGTAATACTAAAGAAATGTCAGTGTGTATTAATAAACAAAAGATGATTTTTCTGATATTTCGTTGCCCATAATTACAGGTGCACATTGTACACAATTAGATATAACAGACACAAACATACATACTCTTGGCCACAAAAATATTTATTAGTATACATTCATTTACATCTGGTTACAAATACATCCACAAAACAAAGAAATAAAATGAAAAGTTAACTGTTCAGCAACAAAAATGTTTGTTTTGTCCCAAAGCCATCACATTTTGTCATCTTCTGATGCTATTCTCTCGTATTTTCACAGAATCTTGGTCATGAAATCCGCTCTAAACAAAGTGAGGTCGATACTTTGGCTGATGAGGTGCACTCGTTGCAACAGCTCACACCTGAAACACGAGCCCCTGCCTGCACCTCACAACTCTTGGCTCGATTTGTAACCGTGGAAGCAAACACAAAGGTACAGTCTTTGATTTTTTTTATCTACTACTACTACTACTACCTTCACCACCACAACCACTACTACTACTATTACTGCTACTTCTACTACCACCACAACCACTACTATTACTCCTACCTCCACCACTAGTACAATCACCTCTACTACTACTACTACTACCTTCACCACCACTACCACTATTACTACTACCACTATTTGTACCACCACCACTATTACTCCCACCTCCACCACTACTTTGACCATTAGTACTACCACTTCCACCACTGCTACTATCACCAACACCACTATTACTACTATCATCATCACCACCAGCTCTACTACAGCCTCTACCACTACCACCACCACCTCTACTACTACTACTACTACTACTACTACTACTACTACATTCCATCATATCAATAAATATATAATGCAATTCAGATTTGTTGTCTACTTCTCAGCTCACAGGAATTTTTTGTGAGGATTCTTGCAGGATAAGGAATGAATGATTTTCTATAACTCTACTTCCCGCCTCTCATTTTCCAATATTTCTAAATCACCTCGTTAACTGTTCTGCTCTTGTTCTCCATGCTCCATCAGTTCTCCTCTGATAATAAGGAATAACTTTTACTGACATCATATCTTTCACTTTTTCTTGAGTTTTTTCTCAAATCTCTTTTATTTTTGGCTCTTATTTGATGTAAACGATTCTATGATTTCTAATTATTTTGTTGTTCTCCTCTGTCATAATCTCATATTGATGGTCTCTGTAGACATCAGTTTGTGCTGGGAATCCCATCAGATGTTACAACTTCTGTTTGTAGCCACAGTTACTGCTTTCAACTAAGTGATTCCCAAAATTATTTTCTCACAGAAACCCTTATAAGATATTCAAAATATTAAAGAATGCAACCATGTATTTTGTGTGCAGCTTTGAGGCATAGCTGAATAACCAGGAAGTTTGCACTAACCACATGGTTTCAAGTTCAGTTTGAACTGGTGTCTTCTGCTATGAGCTCTGTGAGTGGATTTGGTAACTGGAAACTGAAACAAGCTCACCATTTTTGTGCATATGTATGTATATACATGTATGTATATGTGCATGAGTGTTTTTGTCACCCAGTTTTCATATCACACAATAGTTGTAAAGGAGTGTCGCCATCATACAAGCAGTGTCATTTCTTTCCAATCTTCAATGGAAACATGTTTGGTCATGAGGACATATTACCTTGCTTGGAAAAAAGTGAGGATTGGTGACAGAAAAGGCATCCTACCATACAAAGTACAGATGCATGTATGGATGCATACACACACGTGCTTGCACACATGCATATATTCATGATGGATTTTTCACACTTTCTATCTGCTCAGTATCCTCTCATAAGATATTGATCAAGAACAATAGTTGAAGACACACAAGGAGATTGAACACAAAACTATTTGGGTGGTTGCAGTGTGAACTTCTTATAACCACTCAACCATAATTGTTGACAAATCATTTAAAATCTAACAATGTTTGGCATAGACAGTTGATGGCACACTGCTTAATTCATCAAGTTTATTCTTTGTCTTTTTGAAAGGCATAAACATTACCACTTCTTGTTTTCTACCCCCACCACATTCTATTTACATTGAAGGCCATTTTCTTTTCCTTTACCATTGTAAGTCTTTCTTGTTCCAACATTTTCTACCTGCATACTGCTGCTCTCTAGAACTCACTACCTTCTGGGAAGATACATGGTTAGGGTATTCAGCTCACAATTGTAAGGCCATGAGTTCAATACCCAGCAGTACATTGAATCCTTGAGCAAGGTACTTTATTTCACATTTCTTCAGTCCACTCAACTGGCAAAAATGAGTTGTACCCATAATTTAAAAGGCTGGCCTTGCCATTCTGTGTCACGCTGAATCTCACTGAGAACTACATTAAGGGCACATGTGTCTGTAGAGTGCTCAGCCACATGCACATTAATTTCATCAGCAGGCTGTTCCATTGACTGGATCAGTTGGAACCCACGTCGTCATAACTGATGGTGCACCATGCACTACCTTCATCTTGTTTTCTTCAGCTCTTTGATATTCAGCCCTTTAAGCTTTCTGTCAGTCAACGTCTTTGGAATTTGTAGGCTTCTTCTTTTTGTTCTTTGTAGTCTCTTACACTACAATGGCCTCAAACTTTGTTAGGGACAAAACCATATAAAGAAAGAAAAAGAAAGAAATCATTGTTCTGGCACAATTCTTTTACTGTATCTTTTCATGAAATCTGTAATGACATTTAGAGTTATCACACCAATTGTGGTGTATTTTTAGTTTTACCATTTTCCCTACTAGCATTTATTTCAGTGACATACAATTGACACGAAAAGTTTAGTGATAAAATATAAATGTGAAACTGTAAGATAATCTACAGATCATTAATTATTAGGCTAACTTGATGCTTGAAACTACAAAATCCTGTGGCTGTTTTTAAATCTTAGCTCGGTTGATTAGAATAGAATTCTAAGATTTGTTTAACACATTTTTCTACTGTTCCTATTTCTGTTTCCATTGTTTCAGGAATTACGGATCTGTAGTAGTAGTAGTAGTAGTAGTAGTAGTTGTTGATGTTGTTCTTTCTTGTTCTTTCTTCTTCTTTCTTTGGTCTTTATTCTTCTTATTTATTTATTGCCCACAAGGGGCCAAACATAGAGGGGACAAACAAGGACAGACAAAGGGATTAAGTCGATTACATCGACCCCAGTGCATAACTGGTACTTAATTTATCGGCCCTGAAAGGATGAAAGGCTAAGTCGACCTCGGCAGAATTTGAACTCAGAACGTAAAGACAGACGAAATACTGCTAAGCATTTCGCCCGGTGTGCTAACATTTCTGCCAGCTCGCCGCCCTAATTGTTCTTCTGTCTCCCTATTCTCTTCCATGCTTGCATGGGTCAGACAAGATTCATTGAGTCAGGTTTTCCTATGACAAGATACCCTTTATGTCACCATCTCCCACCTGTTTCCAAGTAACAATATTTCTCCTTGTCTTCTGATCATGAACAGCACTATGGCTGGACCACTGGCATAGCTAGACTGTGCGCCGCCCAGGGTGGCCCTTCTGTTTGCTGCCCCTGGATCCCACAAAAAACACATATTGCCTAAACCAATAGCCTACAACTGGATGAAAAGTACCACCCCTACTGCCCCCCCTAGCTACAGTAGTGGGCCGGACATGATTTCTTGGCAGATTGCAAATGACTGACACTATTTGTACAACACTGACATTCATTTACAACTAGCACATGATGGCGAGACAAGAAAACTCACTCTCTCTCTCTGTCTGTCTGTCTGTCTCTCTCTCTCTCTCTCTCTCTCTCTCTCTATCTATCTATCTATCTCTCACACACACACACACACACACACACACACACAATACAGGAGTTGATTTGTTCAACTAAAGGTGGTGCCCCAGCATAGGCACGGGAGTGGCTGTGTGGTATGACATTTGCTTCTGAATCATACAGTTCTTGGTTCAGCCCCTCTGTATGGCACTTTGGACAAGAGTTTTCTGCTATAGCCCTGAGTCACCCAAAGCTTTGAGAGTAGATATGCATTGTGTGTGTGTGTGTGCGCATGTGTGCATGCACCTGTGAATGTGTTTATCCACCACCACCACTTGACAACCGGCATTGGTTTGTTTACATCCCTGTAACTTATCAGTTTGGCAGAAAGAGACTGCTAGAACAAGTACCAGACTTAAAAAAAAAAGACTGGGGTCTATTTGTGAAAGTAAACCCTTCAAGTCGGTGCCCCAGCATGGCCGCAGTAAAATGACTGTAGCAGATAAAAGATAAGTAAACAGGCTTCTTTCAGTTTCTGTTTAACAAATCTTTTCACAAAGCTCTGATCTGCTCAGAGCTATAAGGGAAATACTTGCTTAAAGTGTCCCACATTGGGATTGAACCACTCATGTGGTTGGAAAGCAAACTTCTTAACCATGAGCTCACATGTGCCCACATCTTCTTGGTAAAATATATATCTACCAGAGTAAATATATTAAATATTTTGGGACAAGATAAACATGATCTAAAGCCATTTTTACTCCTATTTCTCTTTGCCCCATATCGTAAAATGATGCCAAAAAAAAAAAAAACATTATATTGTTGCTTTTTTATATGTTTGTTTCATTTACATGTTTTCTTTATCTTTCAGAGTCTCATCAAGAAATGCAACCAAAATATCAATGACCACAAAGATTATGACAGTAAATTAGCCTCTTGTGATAAATGGCTGCAGAAAATGCAACAAAAGCTTGACCTTGTAGCAGGTCCAAGTGGTTCGAAAGAAGACCTGGAGAGAAATTTGGAGAAAATTCAAGTAAATATTGAAGTATTATTTATTTCAAATGTAACAAATGTGTTTCCATTGAGATCAGGAAACAGGTTGTAAAAGTACAATGAAGAACTTTGATTTGAATAAATAGGCGCAGGTATGGTTGTGTGGTTAAGAAGCTCACTTTGTAACCATGTGATTACAGGTTCAGTCTCACATCATTGCATCTTGGGCAAGGGTATTTTTCTATACCACTGGGCTAACCATTGCCTTGTGAGTGAATTTAGTTGATGCAAAGTAAGGGATCTCTCATTTTCAGTTCCAGGATATCATCTTCCCTCCTTCTCACCAATCTCAGTGGCCCTTTAAAGGGTCATGGGAATTGCCTTCATTCCTGACTAAAAGATTAAAAAAAAATTAATGTAGTTAGCATTAGGAAGGACATCCAGCTGTAGAAACCATGCCAAAACAGACAGCAGAGTTTGGTACAGTCTTCTGACTTGCCAGTTCCTGACAAACTGTACAACCCATGCCAGCATGGAAAACGGATGTTAAATGAGGGTGATGATGATGATTTAATTTTTTTTTATGTTTTGGTATTACAATATTAAGTATGAAGAAAGGTATTATGACTTCCTCTCTGACTTTTCAGCTTACATTTAATCAATTATTCCTTTCTTTTGAAGTATCTTCTACAAGAACGCGAAGATGGTTTGCAAAAACTGAATGCCTTACTTGAAGCTGGAGAGAAACTGCTTCCCAATACTGGAACAGAAGGACGGGAAGTGATACGTCAGCAAAACCAAAGTAGGAAACAAAAATGGGAGACCCTTTTTGAGGATCTCTCTGGATGCCAACGTAAACTAGAACTAGCTCTCTTACAATGGGTTTCCTTTGAAGACCATAATTCCCAAATTGATCAATGGCTAAAGAATGTTGAGTCACAGATTGAAGGGAATATACCATTGATGTCAACCTTGGAAGAGAAAAAACTCCAACTCCAAACTTACAAAGTAATTTCCTTTTATTTATCTATAATTTGTTAATTTTCATTGCGGAAATGTTTTTTTTTGTTTTTTCATATCATAGTTTTTTATTGCTGAGAACCATTAATAAGAATGAATTAATATATACTTTAGTTTCCCAAAAATATATTTTGATCCAATAGAATGAGATTCCTGCTTTTGGAAAATAATTGTTTTATAACCTAATGTGAAGATCACATCACCTGGGACTTCAGGTTTTGTCTGGTTGAAGAAGCCAATAGTGAAAACTTGAAGTCAAAAATCGACTTGATCTTCACACTAAATTTGATTCTACTCTCAATACAGTCACACCATCAATAAATGCTCATTTGTTTTTCTTAAAAGTGCTTTAAAATAATAACATTGTTTTAACATTCACATGTCTATAATCAATAAATTATGGACTTGATTAGATAAACACCCTCTTGGGGCAACATGGGTTTGGGATTGGGGCCTGGGAAAACATTCTTGTGCCTAACTTCTGAATCCCTAATTCTATATGTTTGTTGCAACATTTGTTACATTCCAATTCCAAATCATATTTTAACAAATTACAATCTTTGATCTTTCTCTCTTTGTTTTGTATCCATCATTTAATCAAATAGTCTTTACAAATACTCTAATAATATTATAAAGCCTATAACTCATTACTAAAAAGGCTGAATTGTTTAACTTATTTTCTAGATAACCTATTTTAAATAGTTAATTGGATGTTTTGTAATTAATTCCAAAAAGTTCTTTTTTGTTATTTGTATTTTATGTATCTATTTATTTTTTTCACTTGTTACCATAGAAACAAGTTGGTTTGTCCATCCTTATGTAATTTCAATTTTTAAACATCAATAGACCGAAAGATAAAAGGCTAGGACTAATTTATTCTTTCCACTGAAGCTTCACAGAATCAAATAGTAGGGAAGTGCATGTCAGCATATTAAATGCATGATAAATTAAAAATCTGAAGCAATAAAAAATATTAGATGAGATAACATAAATATTAATTGCTGACTAATAATGTTTTTCTTTCTTTCTCTCTCTTTTTTTTTTTTTTTGGTGTTTTTCCTTTTGGTGGGGAGAGAAAAAGAAATAGGAGGGAACTCAGGACTTACATTTCACCTCATCAACAAAGTATAGCTTTCATTGTAAAAGTTGTAGCAAATGAATCATTAACCCTTTTTAATACTATTCCTCCTGAGACAGTTTCCAGTTCTGTATTGCAAACCCTCTTGTTTACATCTCAGATTTTAATGGAAAACTATCATAATTTTATATGGAAATATTGTTTAATAGTGTTGTGCTTTGGTGAAGTTACGCCATTAGTCTAAACACATGAACTGGCTGTATTTTACTTCAGTTTTACTTTTGATAAACTACCTAATTAGTAAATTTATTTAATTAAGCTGGAAAGACAAGGTAACAAATGCTGTAGTAGTAGAAAAGCTGAAAATCCAAAAAAGCCTTTTATTGAGAATCAAGTCCATAAAGCTATCATATTTTGGACATCTGGTGTGCTACAAGTCATTGCTCATGACCATCTTGACAGGTAGAGTTGAGGGGAAGAGAGAAAGAGATCATCAAAGACATTTGTGGGCAGATAACATCAAAGAATGGTCTAGAAACAATAGCCTGGCTGATTGTATGCATGCAGCACAACACAGATGGAACTAGAGTGTCTTAGGAAATTGACTCCCAAGGTGAAATTAATTAGATAATTAATAAATTAATTAAAATTTAATTGATAATAAAAATTTAATTAATTAATTAATTGACCAGTTATCTAATTAGTTGATAATAAAACAACATGAGATACGATCAACACATGTGTTTTAATTGGCTGAAAGAACAACAATATGTGTTTTAAGATACAATTTCACTTCAAGGATCTTGCATAACAAATTCAAAAATGAAATATTTTCGTCAAGTTATATTCAAAGCATCAGCTTTGATGATGAAGAAGTTATTTTATTAAGTCTTTCTATATTCTTAAAGGACACATGGCCTAGTGGTTAGGATGTAGCACTCACAATTGCAATATCATGGTTTCAATTCCTATACTGGGTGGTGCATTGTGTTGTAGAGCAAAACACTTCATCTCACATTGGTCCGAGATCACTTCAACACCTGATGCTTTGTAGACTGTGCACCTGTTCAGGCAATGTTGACTTGAGGGGGACTGTGCTAATGTACAACACATACATTTGATCACTGTAAATAAATCATTTGTGCAGGTCATTTGGCAAAAGCTGAATGCTCATACATCTTTTTCAATGAGAGAGTCCATCATTTTTAATCATATTTAAGATTTATTGAAACAGATAGACAGTGTATTTCACTAAAATTAAAGTAATGATAAAGTTAGATCATAGAGGCTTTGAATGAACCTTCAGTTAGCAATACAGGAGTTCGAAATTTTGGTATAGCAGAGCAGTTATAATATAAAGGTATTTTGATTTATTGCAACTAACCAATTAAAAATGGTTTTGATTTAAGCACTAGACCAGCAATTTTTAAGGAAGTGGGTTAGTTGATACCATCAACTCCAGTACCCAACAGAAACTTTATCTTATTGATCCTGGAGGGATGAAAAGCAGTTGTCTCCAGCAAGATTTGAACTCGGAATGCAAAGAGCTCACACAAATGCTGAAAAACATATTTTCTGATGCTCTAACAATTCTACCAGCTTGTCACTCTTACTATTTGATAATGAAAACATTATTATTTCACAGAAATTTCAAGCTCCCTAAAAGTATTTCATTGAATGGGCCAAATAGAGGGCCTCTGTGAAATCACTAGACCAGTTAGAAATAGCTGCCAAATCTGACTCATATTACTTCCTACCATCTTAAAAAAAAAGTAAGATGCATTGAGTAATATAGCTTTAGATACATTGAGTCTGATAAAAAGATAGTCAGATGGTGATGGCTGGCATACTTTTGATTGTAGATCAGCTTGAATAGAATTGATCTAAATTTAAGCAATAATAACAATCCTTTCTACTATAGGCACAAAGCTTAAAATTTTGGGAAGGGGCTAGTTGATTATATGTACCCCAATGCTTGACTGGTATTTAATTTATTGACCCTGAAGGGATGAAAGACAATGTCATCCTCAGTAGAATTTGAACTCAGAACATAAGACAGATGAAACGCCACTATGCATTTTGTCCAGCATGCTTACGATTCTGCCATTTTCTTATACCTCTTTGCCATATAACTAAATCCATGCACCAGTTATTAACTTGGAACTTATATTCTGTGAGCTTATAGATTGCAAGTCTAAGTATTATTATACATTTTTAGTTTCTATCAATTTGATTTATTAATAGAAAACAAATCTTTGTCTTGTTCTTGAAGTACTTTCTTCATTGATTTAGAACTTATGCTTTAAATTTTGTTTGTATTCAAAACCTAGAGATTGAACAAAATCAGCAAAATAACTCTGTATTAGAAGTCTCTTGATAATTGCCTCAGCATACAATCTAAAGAGTTTTCCATTATAAATTGAAAAATAGTAAGACTTTGTAGCTAGAAATATTGAACACAATAATATTACTAAGTGGATATTTAACTTTATTCCTCGCCACCTTACAAATTAAGAAATGGTAGCTTCTTTTTTTTTTAAGCACAAAGCTAACTTTTTCCAATTTATTTTAAAGATATTATGTTGAGTAAAGTGACACAGTGCATAACTAGTAGTTACTTTTTGAACCTCAGAAAAACAAAAAAAACAGAAATGATGTGGGTTTGATTCGATATCAGGATGTAGGAGGATGAAACTATACACTATAATGCTCTGTCATCCATCCCATCTTCATCACCTTCAAATAATAAAAAAATAACTTCTGAAGTCCTATGATTAAAAGTAACACACTGTTTAGTACAACAACAATATGTTTGTATATTTTACATGCTCTAAGTAGAAAATGCCATAGAACTTTTTGCTTAGTTAACTATAAATTATATCCAAAATGGAAGAGAGTTCTCTTCTCTTCTCTTTCATGTTGGTATCGGTTGATCAGAAATAGGATTGTGGATGATTGTCTTTCATGCTCCTTCTATTGCTAGGAGCCTGTGGTCTGTCATTCTATCAGATGTGTGTGTACTAACATGCATACATGATTGTATGTGAATTTGTACACACACATACACACACACACACACACACACACACACACACACACACACACACACACACAAGTAGTGTGGATTTCAATGATTGTAGCGATTTACTCAATAACATTCCGCTATGTACTTGGCTAGGGCCCTCAGTTGGAATACTGTTGATACTCTCTCTCTAACAATTAGCCAATAGTCGCAAGAAGCACAATGTTAACTAATTAAACTATATTATGTACTCTGCAAATCTGATGTATGGTGCAATATTTGTTGTGTATGTTACTTGGTGTGAATAGAAGAAAGAAATAGTTTAGTTTTCATTCAAATTGCTCTTCGAAAACTACATTCTATTGATATTTCTTTATTGTATGTGAAATTGTAATTCTCTTTTGGATGTTGGTTGATGAGGAATAAGCTACAAATTTATTTTCTGTTTGTTATATTTTTGTAATATTTCCGTTTGTTGTGCTTTTGTTAAACTTTTGAAATATATATACATACATATATAATAAAGAAAGATGTATATATATATATATATATATAGATATAGATCAACAAAAAAAGTACTCCATCCAGTGAGAGATAAATATTATTTAATGTACACTGTATTAAGATAAGTGCTACTTATAGTTTCTTGCTATGAAGACGTGTTACTAGGCTGGTTTTTATATTGTGCCTTTTGTCTCCAAATGGTCTTCATGCTCTGAACACATGATCCATTCTATTTGAAAATCAGGATGCATCATTTCTCATGTACCAGCATCCTGATTTTGATTTTCAAACAGAACAGAACATGAGTTCAGAGCCTAGTGATTGCTTGGAGACACAAGGTCTGTTATTAAAACCTGTCTAGCCCCATGTTTTCTTAGCAACAACGTATTAGTAGCACTTATCTTAAGACTGTGTGCATTAAATGATATATATATATATATATATATATATATATATACACACACATACCGTGGAACCTCAGTTTATGAAGTTAATTCATTCCTGAAGGCTGTTTGTCATCTGAAATCTTTCTAAGCCAGAACTATTTTTCCCATGGAAAATTCAGAAGGCACAGTGAATTCAGGCAGGAATGTGCACTGAGCAAAAGCCAGACAGCAACTGATGCTCTCTCAGTGATATTCCCAGCTTGTTGCAAATTCCATGTTTGTTATTCAAGATACCATTCATTATTACTCAAGATGTTTATGTTAAAAAGATTGTTCATAAATCAATTTGTTCATGATTGGAGGCATTCATAAACCCAGGCTCTACTCTGTGTGTGTGTGTGTGCATGCACACACACAGTATATGTATACAGTGTACACACATACACACACACACACACACACACATATGTTTGGAATTTACTGTTCTGTCATCCTATGCTAACAAATCATCTCTGTGAAATTGTTAAATAATTATGACATAGGCTGCAAAGGAATGGCTGTTCTGATGGAGAACACACCAGATGAGAAGCCTAAGCATAATAGTTAACTAATAACTTTAACGTTAATATTCATCCAGAACTTCTACATCTCACCTAGTTTTCTTGTTTTTCACTTTGGAAATTGGAATCTATTAGCTAGATTTACAAAAGGATATTAAAATAAAATAAAATGATTTAATCCTTTAGAGGAAATTAAAAAGAGTAAATTATTTTCTAAAATGGTATTTTCTTTGCAGGTGTTACAACATGATGTGCAGTCCTACCAAACTGTGATTGATCGTATTAATCAAAAGCTACAAGAACTGGTGAAAAATGAGGACCAATCAGATCTCAGTAAACTCTCCAACCAAGGGAAAACACGATATAAGAAAATCAATGAGAAACTCAAGGTAAATCTCCTGATACACCATTAATATTACCATTTTTAATAATGATTAAAGAAGAATTGAGCAAAAATGATAATAATGTTCTTGATATTTTTGCACCATGAGACAAGATTAGTTTGTCGAACAAGTCAGTAGGCACTATATGTAAATATTTAGGTGTGTGTGTGTGTCTTTGTGTCTGTGTTTGTCCCCATCTCTACTTGACAACCTAAGTTCCCTGTAACTTAGCAGTTTGGCAAAAGAAACTGACAGAATGCGTCCTTAAAAAATAAGTCCTGGGGTCAATTTGTTCAACTAAAACCCTTCAAAACAGTGCTTCAGCATGGCCAGAGTAAAATGACTGAAACAAGTAAAAGAATAAAAGAAAATATATATGATGAATTTCCACACAGTTTCTGTCTACCAAATTCACTCACAAGGTATTAGTCAGCCCAAAGTTATAGTAGAAGACATTTGCCCAAGGTGTTGCGCAATGGGACCGAACCTAAAACAATGTTATAGAGGAGAAAGATCCTTAACTGCACAGCCATGCCTTCCTGAGAAAAACAAAAGAAAAAATCTGGCATAGGCTTGTGCATACATGTGTTGAGGCATGGTCAACTTGATCGACTGAAGCCCTGTATGTATAATATCCAATCTCTTATTAAGAAACATCATACTTCCATGTTGTCATCTAATAAAATATATTACTGACATTTGTGAAATACCATATAAACGCTATCTCCCTTTACTACAAAACTGAACTTTATTTCTTCCTGCTATCCACATAATTGCTGGAGACCTTATTAGATACTTTTTTTTTTTTTTCGTCATAGGTATATATATATATATATATATATATATATATATATATATATATATATACATGTATATATATACACACATATATATATATCTGCTTAAAATGTTCTTATATGACTCATACCAATTGAGGTATATTGTTTCAGTGTAAAGCAATTTTTACTAAACTATCAACTGTTATTCTCTTAGAAGTCTTGTCACCAATAAAAGTTAGATGGGTTAATGAGATGGCATTTTTTTATAGAGGAAGTGTGTGAGTCATTTTTGCAAAAGAATAAAAAATATATACTGTTTTTACTGGCAAAAAATTGGGTTTCACTGCACAGGTTTATTGCAAACCAAAGACTGAACAATAAAAATGCTGTTGTGTTGTTGTTGATGGTGGTGGTGTTGATGATGCTGATGATGATGGTGATGATGATAAGGATGTAGAATTAAATCAAAAATAGATGCAAGATAGCTGTGTGGTTAAGAAGTTTGCTTCTCATCCATGTGGTTTAGTGTTCAGCTCCACTGCACAGCACCTTGGGCAAATATCTTATACTATAATTCCAAGCAGAACCATTAGCATGCTGGCCAAAGTGCATAGTGGTATTTCGCCTGTCACTACGTTCTGTGTTCAAATTCCGCTGAGGTCGACTTTGCCGTTCATCCTTTCAAGGTCAATAAATTAAGTACTAGTTGAGTACTGGGGTCGATATAATCGACTAGCCCCTTCCCCTAAATTTCAGGCCTTGTGCTTATAGCAGAAAGTATTATGAATGGATTTGGTTGATGGAAACTGAAAAAAAGCCTGTCATGCCTATATATATATATATATATATATATTATCTCGCTGACATACTACGACGAAATACCCAAGATGCAGATAAGATAGAGATTTTTTATTTATTTACGGCCTCAAACATCTCATAATACCTTGCGCTTTAGTTTTGCCCCCTATTATTTATCTTGTTTCTCTCCATGAAATTCAATTGAATTCAGTTGTTGTCTTAAATTCATGCTTATTCATTTTCTAAGCTTCCTAAATTCATGCTACGTTATATTCTAATCACCCAGAATTCATTGCTCTTTTAAAAAATTACGATTTATGCATTGTTGTCTCTCAAATATTTAAAATCTACAATTAAGAGCCCTATCTACTCGCTGGCGGTACCTACCTACCCACCACTACCCATTTTCCTTTATTCAAAAATTCTTATCGCTCCTTAAAATTATGGCTTTTAAGTGTTGATTTCTCAGCCCAAGAATTACAGCGTGATGTGCTGCTTGACTGGTCCCCCCTCTCTCTCTCTCTCTCTCTCTTTATATATATATATGATGATGATGATGATGATCTTTTCTCCCGCCATGCCTCTGTCTACCCCTCTATCCTCTCTCTCTCCTTCGTAGTTTTTCCTTAAGGTCTTCAGGTTCTGGCTATATATAAATGAGAAACCCATTCTAAATTATCTCGCTGACATACTACGACGAAATACCCAAGATGCAGATAAGATAGAGATTTTTTATTTATTTACGGCCTCAAACATCTCATAATACCTTGCGCTTTAGTTTTGCCCCCTATTATTTATCTTGTTTCTCTCCATGAAATTCAATTGAATTCAGTTGTTGTCTTAAATTCATGCTTATTCATTTTCTAAGCTTCCTAAATTCATGCTACGTTATATTCTAATCACCCAGAATTCATTGCTCTTTTAAAAAATTACGATTTATGCATTGTTGTCTCTCAAATATTTAAAATCTACAATTAAGAGCCCTATCTACTCGCTGGCGGTAACCCGCCCTCTCACCCCCTCCACCGGAAGTTCATTCCTCTGTCATCCCACCCCCTCCACCGGAAGTTCATTCCTCTGTCATCCCACCCCCTCCACCGGAAGTTCATTCCTCTGTCATCCCACCCCCTCCACCGGAAGTTCATTCCTCTGTCATCCCACCCCCTCCACCGGAAGTTCATTCCTCTGTCATCCCACCCCCTCCACCGGAAGTTCATTCCTCTGTCATCCCACCCCCTCCACCGGAAGTTCATTCCTCTGTCATCCCGCCCCCTCCACCGGAAGTTCATTCCTCTGTCATCCCACCCCCTCCACCGGAAGTTCATTCCTCTGTCATCCCACCCCCTCCACCAGAAGTTCATTCCTCTGTCATCCCGCCCCCTCCACCGGAAGTTCATTCCTCTGTCATCCACCGGAAGTTCATTCCTCTGCCATCCCACCCCCTCCACCGGAAGTTCATTTCTCTGTCATCTCACCCCCTCCACCGGAAGTTCATTCCTCTGTCATCCCGCCCCCTCCACCGGAAGTTCATTCCTCTGTCATCCTGTCAACCTCGGCTGTCTCCCGGAACCCATCTAGTGGCCTTGGCCATCCTCTCCCCTACCTTTGGGTAGCGCATTAAGGTTGAGAAATGTTTGCAGGTTGTAGGTACTGTTTTGCTTATGAATTCTTCCAATTGCAAGTTTTCTTTTCAGGTACACGACACTGCTTTTCCCCTTCCCAGGCTACAGGCCCACACCCCCAACACCCATACTGTTAGGATTGGCACTCTCAACGTCGGCACGCTGAAAGGTAGATCTGGTGAAATTGTTGAGATGCTTGAACGGAGATGCGTAGATATGTGCTGCATCCAGGAAGTAAGATGGAGAGGAGGTTCTGCAAGGTTCCTCACAGGCAAAGAACACAGGTACAAGATTTTCTGGGCAGGGAACACTGACGGGGTCGGGGGCGTAGGAATACTTCTAGCGGAGAAATGGGTGGATAAGGTAATCGAGGTCGTTAGAGTAAGTGACAGAGTACTTAAGATCAGACTAGTGCTTCATCATAGATTAGCTACTGTCATCTCAGCCTATGCACCTCAACCTGGGCTACCAGATGGTCTGAAAGACCAATTCTATGACACCCTCTTGCAAACTACCTCGTCGACGAGTGACAGGGACCTTCTCTTTGTGGCTGGAGACTTCAACGGTCATGTCGGACGTCGTGCTGGGGGCTTCCATGGCATACATGGAGGCTATGGCTTCGGTTCCCGCAACGAGGAGGGAACCAGACTGCTGGAGTTCTGTGATGCAACCAATCTTATGGTCTGCAATACCAACTTCAGGAAACCTGCCAGTCACCTAGTCACCTACCGCTCCGGCAGACACTCTAGCCAAATCGACTACATCCTCGCCAGAAATAGGGAAAGAGGGCGGCTTATAAATGCCAAAACCTACCCTGGCGAAGAATGTACCCCACAACATAGATTAGTAGTTAGCGACTTTGGGATCAAGGCAAAATGGGTGCCCAGAATTAGACAGGCTTGGAGAAGAAGGGTGTGGAAGCTTAAAGACCCTGCAAACGGACAGAGACTTAGAGACAAGTTACTTGAAGCATTTAACGAAATAGAAGGGGATATAGCATCATACAACGTGGAAGACAATTGGAGATTTCTGCGGGACAACCTGTTGAAAGCCACCGACCAGATTTGTGGGTGGTGTAAGGTCCCCTCCCAACCCAGAGTAACGTGGTGGTGGAACAAGGAGGTAGACAGGGCTATTAGACAAAAGAAACAAGCTTGGAAGGACTGGAAGAACGGTGGTAGCAGGGAATTGTACCAATGTGCCAGAAGGGAGGCTAGGCGACAGGTTTATTTAGCCAGAGGGGAAGCAGATAAGGAAAGATTTGCCAATGTTCTGCGCCGTGAGGACCAAAGACTCGAGGTATTTCGTGTTGCAAGACAGTGTAGGAGAGAGAATAGTGATGTTGTAGGAGAGAAATGTGTTCGCATGGATGATGGTACGCTTGCATTAAATGAGGATGCAAAGAAAGAGGTCTGGAGATGCCACTACGATAGATTGCTTAATAAAGAGAATGAATGGGAGAAAGAGAGCCTGCCTTATGTCGACCCAATAGAGGGACCAGCTATCCGAGTTGATAGTACCAGGGTAGATAAAGCAATTAAGAGTATGAAGACTGGGAAAGCCCCCGGCCCATCAGGAATCACTGCAGAGATGCTCAAAATATCTGGCAGTGTTGGCTATAGCCTAGTCACCCGTATTACGAACCAGGTGATACACGAAGGAGTCATACCCTATGACTGGTGTAGCAGCATCATAGTCAACTGCTACAAAGGTAAAGGGGACGCTTTAGATACAAATAATTACAGAGGCATCAAGCTGTTAGATCAGGTTATGAAAGTTACAGAGAGGGTCATAGCCCAACTAATTAGGGAGCGAATCAATTTAGATGAGATGCAGTTTGGGTTCGTGCCAGGTAAAAGCACTACTGATGCCTTATTTCTAGTGAGACAGTTGCAAGAGAAATACCTAGCTAAGGATAAACCTCTGTACCTGGCTTTCGTTGACATGGAGAAAGCCTTTGACAGGGTCCCCCGATCCCTTATCTGGTGGTCAATGAGGAAACTTGGGATAGAAGAATGGCTAGTGAGAGCTGTGCGAGCCATGTACAGAGATGCTGCCAGTAAGGTGAGGGTTGGAAATGAGTACAGCAATGAATTCCGGGTAGAGGTAGGGGTCCACCAAGGTTCCGTCCTCAGCCCCCTATTATTTACCATAGTCCTCCAGGCAATCACAGAGGAGTTCAAGACAGGTTGCCCCTGGGAGCTCCTCTATGCTGATGACCTTGCCCTAATTGCGGAGTCACTATCAGAACTAGAGGAGAAGTTTCAGGTGTGGAAGCAAGGTCTAGAATTGAAGGGCCTTAGAGTCAACCTAGCTAAAACCAAAATCCTAATAAGTAGGAAGGTAGATAAAACACAAACCCCTTCAGGTAGATAGCCCTGCTCAGTATGTAGAAAAGGAGTAGGTAGTAACTCTATAAGATGTACCCGGTGCAAGCTATGGACACATAAGAGGTGCAGCAACATCAAAGGCAGGTTAACTAGCAAGTTAGTTTTTGTTTGTGGCAGATGTTCAGGTGCAATAAAGACTGCAAACAAACAGGAAACAACTTCTATCTCATTCCAGGGTGAAAAACTAGAGGTAGTCGATAGCTTCCGCTATCTGGGCGACCAAGTTAGTAGTGGGGGTGGGTGCGCTGAAAGTGTAGCTGCTAGAATAAGAATAGCCTGGGCAAAGTTTAGAGAGCTCTTACCCCTGCTGGCGACAAAGGGACTCTCACTCAGAGTAAAAGGCAGACTGTATGACGCATGCGTACGAACAATCATGCTACATGGCAGTGAAACATGGGCTGTAACTGCTGAGGACATACGTAAGCTCGCAAGGAATGAAGCCAGTATGCTCCGTTGGATGTGTAATGTCAATGTGAATACCCGTCAGAGTGTAAGTATCTTAAGAGAAAAGCTGAACATTAGAAGCATCAGTTGTGGCGTGCAAGAGAGACGATTGCGCTGGTATGGACATGTGGTGAGAATGGAGGAGGATAGCTGCGTGAAAAAGTGCCACACCCTAACAGTTGAGGGAACCCGTGGAAGAGGTAGGCCCAGGAAGACCTGGGCTGAGGTGGTGAGGCAAGACCTTCGTACATTGGGCCTCACCGAGGCGATGACTACGGACCGAGACCTTTGGAAATGGGCTGTGCGTGAGAAGACCCGGCAAGCCAAGTAAGATCGTTGCCAGTGCCCCTGGACTGGTTCTTGTGCGGGTGGCACATGAGATGCACCATTTTGAGCGTGGCCGTTGCCAGTACCGCCTGACTGGCTCCTGTAGGATTTTCGAGCGAGATCGTTGCCAGTGCCCCTGGACTGGCTTGTGCGGGTGGCACATAAAAGACACCATTTCGAGCGTGGCCGTTTTCGTGCGGGTGACACGTAAAAGCACCCACTACACTCTCTGAGTGGTTGGCGTTAGGAAGGGCATCCAGCTGTAGAAACTCTGCCAAATCAGACTGGAGCCTGGTGTTGCCATCCGGTTTCACCAGTCCTCAGTCAAATCGTCCAACCCATGCTAGCATGGAAAGCGGACGTTAAACGATGATGATGATGATGATGATATATATATATGTCTGTGTGTGAATGTGTTTGTGTACTCTTGTTCTGACATCATGTGATGCTTGTAAATGAGCATCATCACCATACAAGTGATGTCTATTTCCAGTTTTTCCATGGGGAAATATTACCTTGCTTGGAAACAGGTGAAGGTTAGCAACAGGAGGGGCATCAGGGTGTAGAATGTTTTCTCAAAGAATTCTGTCTGACCCATGCAAAGCATGGAAAAATGGGCTTTAAATCATAACAATGAAATAAAATAAGTAACTGAACAATATCAAATAACTTCAAGAAATTTGCAAATATAATTTCCCATGTTTGATAACGTGTTTCCCAAAACTTAAATAGAGATTGATTAGAAATAATTATGTGTGTGTGTGTGTGTATATATAATATATATATATATATATATATATATATATATATATATATATATATACACATACATATACACATATACATATACATGTACATTTGTGTGTGTATATATAAACGTTTGTGTATACACACACACATACATCTATGTATATCATAGGATGGGCAGTATATTTAATTATCTTTGAAATTTTGAAAATTCTATAATGGTATAACATTGATTCTGATTAATAGCTTCAGAGCAAAAAGCATGCTATTAAAGCTCAGTGCAGACTATGTAAAACAGCTGTGATAGCCTCACAAAGGATTCGAAAATTATAATGAATGCCAATGACATTGAATAATATGCTGCACAATAGAAAAGTTGTAAAAGACAAAGAAATTTCGTATCGATAATCAAATCTACCTGCAGTTCTATGACATACATTTATTCATATATTTGTGATATGTATGATAAACAAGATTACTATCTGTGGCTTCATTCAGTCGTCGGACTGCCTGGAGAGTTTACTCATCAGCAGGTTGAGAAGGAAGAAATTACTAGCAGTGGTTTCATTCATGTTCAGCATGCTTTCAGATATTATTTGACATCAGTTTCTTTTCATAATTCACCAGGGGAATCTGTTTTGAAGTTCATGAAATAGAATTTGGGTTTATGTCAGTAGGTCAACATAAGATTATTGTTTCTTTTATCTTTTGCTTGTGTGAGTCGTTTGACTGTGGCCATGCTGGGGCACTGCCTTGAAGAACTTTTAGTTGAATGAATCGACATCAGTACCTTTGTGTTTTTTTTATTCAGTTGGTCTCTTTTGCCAAACTGCTGAGTAACTGGTATATTGACACCTAACACTTATTTCAGTCTGGGGCTTATTTCCTGTTTTTTCTATCTATTAGTCACACTGCTAAGTTATATGACATAAGCAACAACACCAGACTTGTTTAGCTCTAAGTTTATTTACACTTAATAACTGTGAGATTATAATATCTCTGTGGACAAAAGATGAGTAATAATATCTCTCTGATAAAGATCTAACAAGGCTAGATACTAACCAAAGCAATCTTGATTTTTTCTTTGTACTATGGAGAGAAAAAGAGCTTTTGATGCATTTGCCATTTATCTTTTGCAGTGAAGCTACATTTTACGTTCATTATAAGAGTGTATCTTGGTTTCCCTAAACAATGTTGTGTAGTGCACTATAAAAGAATTAATCCAGTTAGTCAGTGTTAGGCAGATTAGACAAATCAGCTAAGTTGTTTTTGAGTTTATTTACCAGGAAAAGATAGATATGAACTTATAATTTTCTCTCTGCTAATTTTTCTCTGATGAAGATCTAGCAAAATGGGAATCTAATTAGATTGATCTCTTTTCCTATTCTAGGAAAGATTAAAAATAAAAAATCTCTGATATAACAGTAGTTAATTCTACAGTGAAGCTAATTTGTATATTTATTAAAAAAAGTGAAAATATTTCAGATTATTCAAAAAAAATCTCTCAATATAATGCATTCTTAATTAATATGCATGTTTGTAAACATACACACATTACATACATGTGTATACACACACACACACACACACACACTCCCACTCACACAAAAATGAAACTCAACTGTCACTTTGTCAGTTATATATATATATATATATATATATATATATATATATATAGTTCCAGTTGATCCAATCAATGGAACAGCCTGCTCATAAAATTAACAAGCAAGTGGCTAAGTATTCCACAAATGTGTGCACCCTTAATGTAGTTCTCAGGGAGATTCAGCATGGCAGGGAATGTGATAAGGCTGGGCCATTCAATTACAGGTAAAACTCAATTTTGTCAGCTGAATGAAGTGGAGCTATGTGAAATAAAATGTCTTGCTTAAGGATACAGTGCAGCACCAGCAATCAAACTCATGACCATGTGACTGTGAGCCAAATATCCTAACCAGGAAGCCACACACCTTCACACACACACACACACACACACACACATTTGTATACATATGTACATGTGTATGTGCCTGAGGCATAGGTTTGGGTGAGAGATCATCATCCTCATTATTATCATCATTATCATCATCATCATCATCATCATCATCATCATCATCATTCAATGTCTACTTTCCCCGCTGGCATGGGTTAGACAATTTGACTGGAGATGGTAGCCAAAGAGTTACATAAGGTTCCAGTTGGATTTGGCATGGTTTCTACAGCTGGATGCCCTTCCTAATGCCAACTACTCTTAGAGTGTAATGGCTGCTTTTCACGTGTCACTGGCACGGGTGCCATTTACATGACACCAGTAACAGCAATGCCTATGATTTCACAGGTGCCATTTACATGACATTGGCAATAGTCATGACTATAGTTTCACTTGGCGTGACAAGTTTTTTTTCGAGCACAGCATATCACCATTGTCTCAGTCACTTGCCATTGCCTTTGTGAGGCCCAACATTTGAAGATCATGCTTCACTATCTCATCCCTTGCCTCCATGAGGCTCAGCATTTGAGGATAATGTTATCAGCAACAGCCATGATTACAATTTCATGGGTGCCAGAAAAGTTCATTTCCCAATTATATAGTTTCAGGTTTAATCCCACTGTGTGAGGGGGAAAAAGTGTCTTATACTAATGTTCTGGAGTGACCAAAACCTTTTCATTGGATTTGGTAGATGGAAACTGGAAAAAAAATCCACTGCATGTGTGTGTGTGTGTGTTTACAATTGAGCTTTGTGCTCAAACTGCAAGCTACAAGTGATGATTGTGTTGTTATTTCAATCGCCAATAAATTGTCTACTAGTTTTACATTTTCAAAGATATGTGCAATAAGAGATTTCTTAATCCTTTAGCATCCACATTATTCTGTCAAAAGTAATGCTTATTTATTCACATGTTTTGAATCAATCTTGCATTATCTTGTTGTTTTGAGATTTTGATGAAGTAACTATTAATTTTTAGAATGATATGGTAGAGTTGGTGTAAGGGGCCGTGTTTGGCCAATTTGAACATAAAGCAGGTAGAATATTTGGGCCTGATATGACTTGTTAAAATACTAAATGGTTAAGTGAAAACAAGCAAGTGTAAAACAATGCTTCAGTAATATATTCATCTAACTTATGCTAGCATGGAAAAACAGATGTAAAAGGAAAATTTAGTAATGCTCTGTAATAACCATTAAATTGTCTGTTAATTTCTTTTATTCATATTTAGCTTCCAGTGTTCACTACATTCTTGTATGTTTATTCACAGAAACGTATCCAGAAGTACAACACTTTTGTGAACAATCATCAGGAATATACAGATTCGTATAACAGTTGTATTGAATGGTTGACAATTATCAAAGAGAAATTAAACTTGTGTGCTGATTTCACTGGTGATAAACATGCTATCCAACACCGACTTACCAAAATACAGGTAAATTTTGTTTTTATTTTATTTATTTTTTTCTTCTCCAAATATTATTGATTATTGACATCACCAAGATTCCTCTTAGCAATCATATAGCAGAAAGTTTTCTATGAGTCTGCCAAGTTTCATAGTAGACTTCAACTCTCTATACACTGTATATATTTTAAATACTCCACGTTTACTATTGTGTAAAAATTTAGATTTTATTTCATTAGAATATAATATATATGTAAAGTTAAATAACTATAATATGAGATGTAATATCAAAACTTTGGGTATCATATAGGAAGGCAATGTCACCAAGTCTGAAGTTCTCAATAAAACAGCATCTAAGACCATACTTGCAATATATGCTTAAAAGCTGAGTCATAAGTAAGGCATGGAATGTATGACCAAGAATTTACCCTATGACTAGTTTGAGTGAATATCATGTCTAATGAGCCATTCCTACATAAGATGTAATGTAAGAATGCATGTAAAATGGATCTCCACTCAGCCACTTGCATGTTAAGTCTGTAAGCAGGCTTTACCACTAATCGAATCAACAGGAACAATCATTGCCATAATCAATAGAGTCCCCAGCCATGTACATATACTGTATTTTAACGTGTATAAGGAACCCTTTTTTTGTCAAAAATTAGGTTAAAAAAATACGGGAGTTTCTTATATATGGATAGTATTATAATCCCTTACAAAACTTTTTTTTCAAATTTTAACCACAAAAAGTTAAGGGATTCTTTATACAAGAGGGTTCTTTATACACGTTAAAATACGGTATATATATATATATACCGTGTATATATATATATATATATATATATATATATATATATATATATATATATATATATTAATTTGCAAAGGTGTCATTAATTCTATTATTATCCAATGTAACTATTTCAAAAATGATAACAAAATCAATGACACAGGTAATAGCAGGCCAAAAATAGCATTAAATAGCCGAAGGATCAAAATTAATCAAAGGACATACTAAGTATGTCTACCTGCTTGAAATAACAGTCAAAACTCTTATTAAATCACCAAAAATATCATCAGTGTATTTTTGGCGATTTAATAAGAGCTTTGACTATTATTTCAAGCAGGTAGACATACCTAGTATGTCCTTTGATTAATTTTAATTTTAATTTTAATATATATATATATATATATATATATATATATATATAGAGAGAGAGAGAGAGAGAGAGAGAGAGAGAGAAGAGAGAGAAAGCGAGGCCTAGTGAAAGGAGAGGTAGTCTGACTGTTGAGGATGGTGTAGTCAATACAGACAATAAGGATAGATGAGAGTGGAGTTTGAGTGATAATGTGACCGAGTGAAGGCAGCAAGATGGCAGAAACGTTAGCACACTGGACAAAATGCTAAGCAGTGTTTCATCTGACTTTATGTTCTGAGTTCAAATTCTGCCGAGGATGACTTTGCTTTTCATCCTTTCGGGGTCAATAAATTAAGTACCAGTTGCGTACTGGGATCGATCTAATCGACTGCTCCCCTACCCAAAAATTTCGGGTTTGTGCCTAGAGTAGAAAGGAATGTGACAAGTGAGGGAAGGTGGGAAATGAGAGCAAGAATGCAAGATGAGGAAGTAGCAAATGTAGGCTTGACAATATACAAAATATCTCATTTGTCAGAGTATGTTTTGCCATGAGATATTGGGTCCTCTGCAACACTGCATCTCATCAATCAGTACAGTCCTTAATCATCTCTTTCATGAAACAGAATCTTTAAGTCAAATTTCACCATTTCATCCCATGTCCTCCTTAGTTTCCTGCTTTCTCAGGTCCCTCCAAGTTGTACTGCTCAGCACTCTCTTAAGCAGTAGCCATCCTCTAAACATATCACATGTTAAGGATCTGTGGAATACTCAGCGACCTATATGCTAAGTTATTGAGCAAATTATTCAATTAATTGAATAACTGAATACTCATAATCGAAACCATCAGAGATCCATTAATTTTGTGTGTGTATACGTATGCCTCTGTGTGTTTGTATACTTGGCTGTGTGTGTGTGTGTGGTTGTATATCTGTATGCTTGTACATTTGTATGTGTTTGTGTATGTGTGTGCATTTATATCTAATTGTTAGAAATATATATTTTGCCTTAAGGTTATATTTGCTTTCAGATATTCAATTTTTGAAGTTTATATAATTGTCATATTTGTAATAATTGAAGTTGTGGCAGATTAACAATAATAATAATGATAATAACAACAATAATAATCTTAGCTGCACATCTAAATTCAAATCAAAATTCGTAAATAAATTATCTTCATTTTAATTTTAATTTGATTTTCACTTTTGCATTATTGAAATTTTCATTTCATTTAAAACTTATGAAACCTTTTTCAAGTTGATCTTAATCACCCAAATTTTACCAATAAAAATATTTTAACTTTTGTGATTCGAAAAATATAAGCCAATGAAAGTAAAAATAATTAAAAAAAACAACTTTTTATTTGAAATTGATGTCTTTCACTACCATATGGCACTAAGTATCCAAATTCTACAAAGCTGTTTAGACAGAAGTATTTCATAAATATTTGCATTTGTTTGATAATTCTGAAAAAATTATTGGCATACATTTGTGTTATCCTGTTGATGGTGTAGGTGGATGATGTGTAAATTTAGGCATATGCATGTGGTTTTGAAGTATAATACACGTAGCTAGCATTATTAATGCACTGGATGAAGATTAATCTTTATTGCTAGCAGTGTTTTGTGTAATTAGACAACGCACATTCTTTGCTTCACTCTGTTTCATGATGCAGTCACAGCACAGCTGAATGGCTGAGAAGTTTGTTTCACAACCACGTGGATCCAGTTTCAATACCACTGCATGACACTGCTTGTCTCTCTATTTTACTTCAGCCTCTCAGCACCAGGCATAAAGCCATCTTCCTCTGCTTAATACTCCCCTTCCTACTTTAGTAATGGGGACATTTTTTTTACCTTTTCCAACCTTCCTCTGTCTTGTAAGTTACTTGGTAACCTCACTAGTGCTGGTGCTACAAAAGTAGCACCCAGTACATTAGGAAGGGCAACCAGTCATAGAAAACACGCCAAAGCTGTCACTGGAGACTGGTGCAACCCTACAACTCGCCAGATCTTGTCAAACCATGCCAGCATGGATAACAGACATTAAATGGGAATGATGATGATGATGATGACGGCATCATCATCATCATCATCATCATCAGTATTCTATATAACTTCAGGATGACCTTTACTTAGTGAGCGAAATTGAGTAAATAGAAACTGCTCAGAAGCCTGTTGGATGGATTGAACCTGTAATTCAAAGATGCAGCCTTGCCACGCACTATTATACTGATTCTACCTGAGAATTACACTTAGAGTAAACAATTACAATAAGAGTATGTGGAATACTCAGCCACTTACATGCTAATTTATTGAGTTTGGTTGTTCAGTTGATAAAACCATTGAAAATTCAAGGTCAGATATTCTGACCGAGATTCAGTTAGATCTATTTAGCATCAGACACAGTATACTTCTTGCCATAATTCATCAACATCATCATCATCATCATCATTTAACGTCCACTTTCCATGCTAGCATGGGTTGGACAATTTGACTGAAGACTGGCGAACCAGATGGCTACACCAGCTCCAATCTGATTTGGCAGAGTTTCTACAGCTGGATGCCCTTCCTAATGCCATCCACTCTCAGAGTGTAATAGGTGCTTTTACGTGCCACCGGCACGAAGGCCACTCAGGCGGTACTGGCAACAGCCATGCTCAAAATGGTGTATTTTACGTGCCATCTGCACAGGAGCGAGTCCAGTGGAACTGGCAACGGCTTCGCTCGAATGTCTTTTCACGTGCCACCGGCACAAGTGCCAGGAAGGCGATGCTGGTAACGATCACACTCAAATGGTGCTATTTACGTGCCATTGGCACAGAAGGCAGACAGCTGCTCTGGCAACGATCACGCTTGGACGGTGCTCTTAGGGCTCCACTGGTACAGGTGCTGTTTCCACTGGTACAGGTGCTATAACATATATATATTTTTAGAAAATCATCCAACTCATGTTAACACTGAAGATGTCAGTACAAGGAAAAACTACAATTCATTGTTGGATGGAAAAATTCCCCTCCGCCAAAATAAAAAGATGTTTATATAATATCATTAATCACTTATATAACGGGGAGAGAAACGCTTCATTATTTACTTAGTTATTAAGGAAAGAATGTATCACCTAACATTATAATCAGTTTAAACACTAAATACTATCACAAGAGAATGAAAGAATAATTCTTTCCCTCTGTCTTATCATTTTCTCTGTTTCCAAAAAAAAAAAAAGGAAGTTATTTGCATAAGCTGTTTACAAGTTAATGTTGTGTAAAACTATGTAAGCAGAATGGTTCTCAACCATTTCTCTGTTGTTATTTATTTCATCTTTATGTAGAGTTTATTATCACTCAGCCTACTTAGAACAACAAATTAAAAGCTTCTTCTAACTTTAAAATGATTACAAGTTTGCAGATTAAAATCTCACAGCAGTATTTCCTAATAAAAATGAAATAGTAAACAATTTTATTGGAGTCTTGTTGATCTGATCATCACCTTCGCTGCCGCCGCCCTGAAGGATCTATAATAATCTTTTGTCTTTCACATGTTTCAGTCATTTCACTTTGGCTATGCTGGGCACTGCTTTGAAAGGTTTAATCAAACAAATTGACTCCAGTTCCTTATTATTAAGTCTGGTACTTATTCCTAGCAGACCTCTTTTGCCAAGCCACTAAGTTATGGGGATACAAACAAACCACCACCAGTTGTCAAGAGGGGGTCGGTCAGACAAACGAACACACACCCATACACACACACATGCATGCATGCACACATAACAAGCTTCCTCTCAATTTCCATCTACCAAATTCACTCACAAGGCATTGATCTGGGGCTCTATCAGAAGGCACTTGCTAAAGGTGTCACACAGTGGTACTGAACCCAAACCATGTGGTTACAAAACAAGCCTCTTAATCACACAACCATAATATATTATAATATTTATCCAGTGATTTAAACTACCCTAGCTGGTATATTTCCTGAGATGATTCATATATCACATTTCCAAACCTGGATACAGTCTGACCATAGATATAATATAAAAAAAAAATTATTTGGGCTTGTGTTTCCTTTTCAAGAAATACCAATTATTTTTATGTTACTTGAGACATGTATGCTTTGTTTTATCATTTTGCATGTTAAAGGGCTGAGAACTGTAATTTAAGTATTATATGTATTTTCATGTATGAAATGCTGAATATATAATATATGTACATATTCCTTTGTGTTTTCATGAATTGTTTGAAATTATCAACGTAGTGGCGCTGTGTAAGTTTTTCTTCCACTCTTGTTAGTGACTACATACATATGTATGTGTTTGTTTTTATGTCAAGTTATAATAAAAACAATATAACATTAAACTGAACAAAACTACCCAATACTTTTTTTGTAGAGTACATGTCTAGTTTGCTTTTATAAGAAGTGGTGTGATAGCAGCTTTGAAGTTTCAGCCCTGCTGGCCTTCATCTGGTCTTCATGTCATCCCACTTCTTGCAAAAGTATAATATATTTATGCATACATACATATGCATACACACACACACACACATACACACACACACACACACACATATGTGTAAATATATATGTGTGTGAGTATATATATATATATATATATATATATATATATATATATATATATATACACATATATGTTTGAAGAATTATGCGAAGGAGATTCTATACATGTTTTTCTACATGTATGCTTTTGTAACTCCTATCTTGTAATGAAACATGTATGACATGGAATTGTAAAATACATACACACACATATATATATACACATACGTGCATGTGTTTACATGCACGTGTGCACATGCACACACACACACGCACACGCACGTTTCAATTCATAGCTAGAGTATTGATTTTTATGTTGTGTTGTGGTTAATGCTGCTTTTTGAGTGTATTTATGCAATCTTAACAATATTCCATTGGTTACTCAAAAAATAAACCCCAAATTATTTTGTAACTATATTTTATTTTACTGTTGGAGGGTTGAGCTAACATCAAGCATTGTTTTCAGTTGTTTTTGTCAAATAGAATTTAGTTAACACACTGTTACTTGATTAACCATTCATTATAGAGTAATTAAAATGAATAGTTTGAATGCATCTCATGAATGAAGTTAGTTAAGCAAGGATTAAGGTGCGATTAATTAAAATGTGAAACTTGTTCAGGAGATGATTGTTTGTCATTTAGTATGATAGATTAAACGGAGTGATTTCAACAATGGTTGCCTTAAGATGATTCAGATGAATAAACAAGGGAAAATGAACAAAGGAACCTCAATATGGTCATTTGATTTGCTAGAAATAGTTGCCAAATCTCCTTCGAGCAACTCATCTTTATGAGAACGAATGGATGTATATGATATGTAGTTCTGGATAGACACAGCAGAAATGGGATAATCAAGGCTAGTGTCTTTGACCAGGACTGATGTAAGGAAGGGATAAACAGCAACAACAAAACCAACAGAAGCCAGTGACCAAACAAACTTTAGACTATCAGTATTGATTTGAATCAATAAATTTGATCACACCTAAACTATATGTTGTTATAAAAGAACATTTAATTTTGGCTTTATATATTAATTTATTACATTAATAACATTAGTGATGTGATGGGAGGAAGTTTATTATATTGACTGGTAATTTATTTTAGTTACCCTCAGAAGGATAAATGGTAGAGTTGCCCTTGGCAGGGATTGAACTCAAGTGTAAAAGGCCATTGTTAAATACCACAAGGCATTTTGTCTGATTTGCTAACAGTTTAGTCAATCTACCACTTCGCACTTCTGTTTTTAATAATATATCATCCATTTAGTTTTGGAATATTTTGCAGTGGTTGAAGTGAATCATTATATTTGCTTGTGTAATGGTGATGAATCACAAATCAGATTTTTATCATAATTATTCTGTAATCTGTATTCTGATTCCTGCATAATTTAAAACATTTTAAATGAAGTTGGAAATGTTTTGGTTAGAGTTAACATTTGATACAAAAAACATTAAATGTGTTAACTAAAAATAACTTTATCATAAGGGGAAAATGATATTAAGCAATGGCTAATATTGTTTTGAATCCTTTGGAAAGACAACTCCAGATTTATTTTAGTCTTATTACACCTCCTTAGCGATATATAGATTTCGCTGCATTTATCAAAATAGCGATGATGATTGCTAGATAAATATATTGCATATCAAAAATATGTAGAAATATTCAGAGACTACATAACTAGTAGATACACATTATCCATAAGGAGTCATATAGCATTAAACAAACCAAATGACTGCATTTTTTCTGCTGCACCTTTGTACATTAATTCTGCTTGTTGACCTAAGTACATAACTGAAAAATACATACCACTCCCAATTTATGCATTATTAATTAATATCAAAAAGACACATGGAGTGATTCATGGATCAGATTTTTACCATAATTACTCTGTTGTTAAATCACTCTGATAAACTTGAGTATAACCCAAAGGAAGATACATAGGAGTTTATCTTTCTAGATTTATATATTCTGTCTTTGCTACACTTATGTTCTTGAGCCCACAAGCCACGTGGTGAAACAGAAAATGTATTGTGTTAGATGCGTTGAATTATGAGTGTGCGTGCTTATCATTCACGCACACACACCTATGCCTATATGCTTGTTTAGTGCTAACAGTCAGAAGAAAGAACACTCCTCTATAGAGATTAATCTTATCTTTATTTTGGTTGTGCAATGCTACTCTGGGTTTCTCTGTGGGTGCACAGGTTCTTCAGAGAAGTCACAGCAGAATAATTACCAAAATATAAATATGATACACACATACACACATACACACAATTATGCATAGGTACACTCACACAGTTACACAAATGCATGAACATTCATATACAAAGCACTCAAGAGTCATGAGACACATGGAATTATACACACACACACACACACACACACACACACACACACACATGCCCACACATTCACAGACAATTTTCGGTAGCTGGTAGAAGTTAGATGTAGCTGAAAATGTAGACATTACCATAAAATAATTACGTCATTTCTTTGTTCTGACCAACTACTAAAACCTGGATAAATTGGGAGGCTTTAGTTACACAAATATAAGCACTCATTATTTTGATTGAAGTTATTTTATGAGTAACCAATCACCTCTCTTCAATATCTCTCATCACTAATTATTCTTCTTGCTTTCATGTTTTTAAAGAGTGAAATACTAATTTTTCTATTAAATATTTCAGTTGTTTTCTCTCAGCTAATTCAACTTTGTTACATTCTCTATTTCTTTTTTTCTCTTTCTTCCTCTCCAAACTTTTTTTTATGATCTTTGTAGACACAGTAAACAAATTTTTCTATAGATGTAAAAAACTGGGTTTAAAATATGGGTACATTTCATTCATTTATGTTTTTGGTACACAATAAATTTTTCAACAAACTGTTTGATTGTATGATCAGGACATGTGTAGTGTGAGAGAACCAGTGGTTGATTCAGTAGCATTCAGGACCACCAACAGAATCTTCAGGCTTTTGTATCTTATATCTAGCTATGTCTGTGTGTCCTGACAACTTTCAAATGCTCCAGTCAGCCTTGCTGTAAATTATTTATGTTCTACAAAATAAGATCAACTTTAAATTGTGGTTTTCACTAACTTGCAGTGTTGGTTTCAGTTCCTGTGAGCCTGTAGAAAGCAATCTGTAAAAGAAGACATGTCTTGAGATTATAATCTCAACCAACAGTCTCAGGCTGCCTTATTATTGGGCGAAAGTATAGTTGTGTGGTTAAGAAGTTTGCTTCACGGCTATATGGTTTCAGGTTCTATCCCACTGTACTGTACCTTGATCAAGAGTTTTCTGTCACTTCCATCATAGCCTTAGGTCAACCAGAGTCTTGTGAATGAAATTTGGTAATCAGAAGCATCGGAAGAACTCTTCTTGATTTGTTAAAGATGATGTTAAAGAGGTAACAGATTAATTTGTTACCTCTTTAATATCGTCACAATGCCTTTGAATATATTTGCAAAATTTGCATCAATTTAAGAATTCTAGTGTGTGGATAACTTTCTCCCTTCGTCCTACCGATCTTGAAGGCCTTCAAAAATGGCATGGGTACTGCCTCACCTCCTTAGATAAATCTATAATTTTTTTTTAGAATCTAGACTCTGGTTTTGATTACAAACTACTTGTGTTTACTGTTGTGTACAGTCTTATTTCTTGTAAAATTTATCAAGAATGGGACATTCATCTCGTGGGGGATATCTTCTTGTTGTAAAATCTCTCCTCTCAATGATGTGTGATTCTACAATATAATCTAGTTAGCAGGATTCATTTCCTTAAATTATGATTGTGTTTTGTTTGAATTTGTGTACAATATTCATACAGTTTACTGAAGAGATAATTAACCAAAACATAGCAATGAAATAACCATTTGATACATAACAATGTTATTTTAAACCTTGATGTCACCATTCTTAAGAATTCCATTAAAAAATCTATTAGAAAGTAAAACTGAAGCTTCTTTAAAATTTATAGATTTGACAAGATAACATTTGAAATTTAAACATTTACTTTTCAGTACTTTATTCAAGTGCTTATTTAATTCTCTCTACATATTTATTATTAAAGACCTATTTATCAAATACATAAATATATATCTTTCAGAACTCAAAGTGTCTAGCCATAATTCTTTCACAATTCAGCAGAATGAAACATGTAATTAAATGTAAAATTGAAGACTATTCTGTAGTGGTTTTATAATTTTTTCCATTTTTATTCACAACCATTCATGTGACCTAACACAAATATTCTAAAATATTAAAATGTGTGAGCATCCCATGAGTAGCAAATAACTACAGTATTGCTTCAGACTCACAAAGATCTTAGCTTTAGTATGAATGTATTTAAACGTATTCAACCTTACTATCTTAATGGAAATTTAATTACTTTTCCTTTGCATTTACTATACTTAATAATACATATATGCATAATTTATATGAAGAATGATGAAGAAAAATAGTAATAACTTAATAAAATAAAAATCATAATAATTTCTTACAACTATAATTAAAATTTTTTTACACCCAATAGTATTGATAATATTAATTATAGTAATAATTTGTCATTATTATTTATTTTACTCTTCTTTCCATAGTTAAATGGTCATATAAGCACTTATATATGCATAAATTAGTTGCACATATATATTACAGCTGAAAGTTCATCTTATCACTAATTACTGAAGCCAAATCTTTAAATTGGGTGGGTGCATATGTGACGTTGAGTGCTAAGCTTGATAGATCTATACACTTTGGTTTGTGAGTGAGTTTGTGTGTTTCTATTGATTAATTAATGATAAAAGAAGGGTTATATTTATTGATTAGTATTATTTATTGGTTATTATTATTCTCTGTATGTATGTATGTTGTGGTTTACATGAAAGTCTGGATATGGGGATGTCTGTGAGTTCAAGCAACCTGACAACCATAGATTATGAATAGCAGACAGACATACTGTGTTCAAACAGCCAGTTATTAATCCTGCTATGGAAAAACTAAATTATCACACACACACACACAAAGAGAGATACATATACATACATACTAACATGCATTCATATAGCCGTCTTTCTGTGTCTGTTTCATATAGAATCTTTCTTGATACATGTCAATATTTTTTCACTTAAATAATTCTTTGTTTTTTGTACTAATGCATTTGTGTTTCCATCAGGATATCCTGGCTACCAAAACTGAAGGGGAACCAAAGGTGAAAAAAGTTGTAGAACTCTCCGGAAAAGTTCTTCCAAACACGTCTCAACAAGGCAAGGATATTATCAAACGTGAAGTCAATAGTCTGCAAGATGATTGGTCGGCTTTTGTTGCAGCAATTGTGCAGGTGAGATAAATACTACTGTGATCTCTGTTCTACTTTATGTTTTATCTTTCCTTCTTTTCTCAAATGAGGCCACTGTAAATCCAGAAACAGTTAGAGAAGAGGCATATCTGAGAAAAAGAGGAAAGTGAGATAAATAGAGAGTTAAACAGGAAGAAAAATCTAAGTGATGTTTGACAAAAATGAAAACATACAAATAATATATGACACGAGAGAAAGAGGGGGTTGTGTACATGTGTCTGCATACATATGCACATGCATGTCTACAAGAAAGCACAACCAGTATTTAAAAAAAAAGCTATCTATAATATTTGGAGTAGAACAGAAAAAAATCTTATGATAACAGATAAGTGTAAGTACGGATTATAGCTGCAGACAAGGATGTATGCTTAATAAATTTGCTTCTTCTGGCTTTAGGTTCAGTCCTACTGCATGGCACCTTGGGCAGAACAAAGCCTTGTAAGTGGGCTTAGTGGATGGAAACTGAAGGAAACCTTTCATATATATATATATATATATATGGACTTTAGGCAGGATGGCATCAAAATAGTTATTGTATCTGTTACTCTGTGCCTCAAAGTTGCAATTATTCCAATAGTTGAATGTTTTCCTCTTACAACCTATTTTCCTACTTCTATTTCTCAGAATTGAATCTTTCCATCTAACTCTGTAGGCAGATAGGTCCAATGGTACCCCTGCTGCTGATCTGGTTCATTAGCAAAACCTATTTTCATACACACACACACACACACACACACACATATGATGACTGATTTGATAAGTGGTGCCATGTATTTTTACAATTCTGTAAATAATCATAGTAATATTTTTATAAGCTTAAAACTTATAAGCAATCACCTTGTATTGACTAAAGAAAATAGTCTGATATTGGGGGCATATAAGCCCTCAGTAGAAAAATGTGGATTTATATGTGTGTTTGTGTGTGTGTGTGTGTGTGTGCGTGCGTGCGTGCGTGCATGTGTGTGTGTGTGTGTGTGTGTGTGTGTGTGTTGTGTGTATATATACATACATATATCATAAATCCGAAAGACAAGCACACACTAAGTTATAGAGCAGTAGAGTAATTTGATAAAGATGGTTATATTGTAGAATTGCTCACCATCGAGATAAGATATGCCCCATAGATCAGCCATAACTATCTTTATCTAATCACACACACACACACACACACACTTATATAACTATTAGTATTAATTTTCCAAATACAGAAGGCAGCAAGTTGGCAGAATTCTTAGAGCATTTGAAAGAAATACTTTGCTGTATTTCTTTCATCTCTTTATGTTTTGGGTTCAATTCCCCATCCCCCCAAAATCAATTTTTCTTTTCATCTTTCAGGGGACGGGGGTAGTGTTGATAAAAGAAAAGTACTGTTCAAATACTGGAATTGATAGGATCAACTTAAACTCTCTCTTCAAAATTACTGGTTTTGTGCCTTCATTAAAAACAATTATTTTCTCTGTTACAGACTAAGAAAGATCTGGAAAGTTGTATGGATCAATGGGAACTCTTTGATTCCAAATATGAAGAGTGCTCTGCCGAAGTCAAACAAGTTGAAAACAAACTGAAAGGCACAGATCTAAAGAACTCTCTGGAAGAGAAAGAAGAACAGTTGAATATTCTAACGGTAATTCTCACTTGTTGTCATTGTTTTTGCTATAGTTGTTTTGTTGTTTCACTTCAATCCATCTCTGATTGCTCTGACTTGTCTTTGACCAAAGACTTTCAAGCCACAACCATGCAGTTTGTTTCCTGTTTATCTCAAACTACATTACACTATGTACCCCACTTTTAATTTTTAAAATGATAGTTTGTGGCTTAAGGGACACTCTCAACAAGTCAAGCAACCATACAGGGGTCTCATTCTTGGCTCCCTTTTTTATATCTTGTGAAATTATTATTGTTTTATTTTCAATCATGCAGTGTACCACTTTGTTACAATAAACTATGTATGTAGTTTATACTAAACTAAACTATGTATGTAATCTTGTATACTAAACTATTAACGAATTAAATGCTTAATTTAGTTTCAATTTTAAGTTGTTGGGACGTTCTACTTATTCGCTAAAACCCCTTTTACTCTATGAATTTATTACCTCACTGGTGTGTCATTAAACTTTATTTGTCCACCTTGACTTTCGTTCTTCTGAATCTACCAATTCTATGTTATATGCCACACCCACTCAAAACCAACCAGATGCACTTTCTGTTATTCTGTCCATCATATTTATAATTATAATGTCTCACCTTTAGAATCCCAGTATTCCTTTCTTTTTTCTTTTTGGTTTGGTCTGGTGGAAGGGGATGTACCTGTTGTAAGTCCACCTAGATCAGTGAGATTGAAGCAACGGATTGATCAACTTCAATAGTTGGAAGTTGATGCCTGCAAGAAAAGACATTAGCAGAAAGGAGATCCAAATAGCTGACATTCTAGAGGATTAAATAGTACAGCGGTTAATTTGGGCTTGGGATGAAGTGTTCAGGACAGACCACACTCATTATGTGGCCTGCTTTGAATGAGTTAGGAATGCCTGATTGGAAGTGACACAAGTCTATTTAGATCCAAGAAGCAGAGACCACAGTAGTAGTGGTAGAAAAGACAGAGAGAGAGGACACAGAACATTTGATAATCAGGAGCTGGAGTATATTGGTGAGAGGCTTCATACCAACTGTTTAGGTTGTCCATGTATTTGGATCCAGTCTATGATGTCCATAGCTCCAGATGTGGAAGCAGTCTTCCATTGTGTGTCTGTATACTTTGTTTCCTTTTCCCCTGCTTGTAATGATGTTCTTCAAGAAATTCTCTCCCGTCCACCATTCTTCAATACAAATTATTAAACATCTTCTCAACACTAATTTCAATTATTTATCTTAAATCTCACTCCTTGCTACCAAAAAAGGCACTGCTGCACCACAAATATAAAGAAAACGATAATAATTAATCATTCTATTTGTATTCTATGGTAAAATAAGAAGCTAGGAAAAAAGCAAGAGAAGGAATATTAAATAAAAAAAAAATGCCATGATTTTAACAAACCAGAATCTGAAGACTTTAATTTTCTCTTTCAGTCCCAACTGACCATTGAAACTCAACCTGACTCTATAGAAGATCTGTTTGAGTTGGCTCAGGCATTATCTCAAATCACCTCAGATTCCAGTATCATAACTAAAGTGTCTCAGCTTAAAGCCAGGAAGCAAGTTGTTTACAGTAACATCAAAGTAAGACCATTTTGTTTTAAACTAAACAGCATTTATTTATGTTTCTAATTATATATTTTATTAAACCTTTTAGTAGTTGATGGTATTTAATGAGTGGCCAATATAATTCTGTTCTAATGTGACCTTATGTAAATATATAATGAAGGTGTGTGGCCTAGAGGTTAGGGTGTTGCACTCATGATTGTAGAGTCATGGTTTCAATTCCCAAACTAGGCAGTGCATTGTGATTTTGAACAAAACACTTTACTTCAAGTTGTTCCAGTCCACTCAGCTGCAAATGAGTAATTCAACAACAGACTGACATTCCATTTAGGGGTGAATGTTGTGACCTTGGTCACTTTTATGCTATGGAAAGCAGGTGGCCAATGCTATGAGTCCTACAACTCAAGACAGTAATGTCCAGAGATTGTTGTTGATGATGATGATGATGATTATCTATATATAAGGCACCTGTGACAGTGACATGTAAAGGCACCTATGCCAGTGATACATAAAAGGTATCCACTACACTCTTGGAGTGGTTGGTATTAGGAAGCTGTAGAGACCAAACCAAAATCAGACTGGAGCCTGGTAGAGCTCTCTGGCTTACCAGTTCCAGATAAACCATCTAACTCATGCCAGCATGGAAAACAAACGCTAAACGATGACAATGATGATGATGTGTTTTTTTTTTGTTTTCTTTTCAGGATTCCTGTCGTAAGTGGGAAAAGTTTGTAGTTGACCATAAGAAACACCAGCTGCATTATGAAGAATGTGTTGCCTGGGCAAAAGGTTTACAAGAGAAGGTTGAAGAATGCAAAGACACAAGAGGCAATGAAGCAGTAATTCAAGAGAAAATCAAAAATATTCAGGTATGATAAAAGCAAAGAAGTTTTAATGTATTTTCTGTGTAGTTGTGTTATTTGTATTATAAACAGGTTGTAGAAGTGTATACATTTTAAGATTTCACCTAACAAACAGCATAGGTAACCTTAAAATATTATTTTATTATTATCATTATTATCGTTATCATTATTAGTAAGGTGACAAACTGGCAGAATTGTTAGCACACCAGGCAAAATGCTTAGCAGTATTTTGCTTGTTGCTCTGTTGTGAGTTCAAATTCCGCCAAGGTTGACTCTACCTTCCATCCTTTCAAGGTTGATAAAACAAGTACTAGTTGAACATTGGGGGTCAGTGGAATTGTCTCATCCCCTCCTCTAAAATGGCTGCCCTTGTGGCAAAATTTGAAATCATTAATTATTATTATTATTTTTACTAAGATGGTGAGCTGACAGAATTGCTAACACATTTGAAAAAAATACTTAGTGGTATTTCATGCATCTTTCTGTTCTGAGTTCAAATTCTGACAAGGTTGATTTTGCCTTTCATCCTTTTGGGGTCAATAAAATAAGTACCATTTGCAATCTGGGGTCGATCTAATCAACTGGGCCCCCTCCTCCAAACAATTTCGAGCCTTGTGCCTATAGTAGAAAGTATTATTATTATTATTATTATTATTATTATTATTATTATTAGTAGTAGTAGCAGTAGTAGTAGTAGTAGTAGTAGTAGTAGTAGTAGTATGATTTCTCATTCTTTTTTCATCAACTTTGCATTCTTCTTCTTTGTAACTGTTGTAATCATCCTTGATGTTGTCACATTCATCAGTATCACTGTTATCATCATCATCACATCATCATTTTTTGTCAGCATAACCACTTGCTGTCATCATTTCCTTTATCATTCAGGTACTCATGGCTGAAAGGGATGAAGGTTTGCACAAACTTCAGGTTGCTATGGAGAGCCTAAAACTAGTTTTGCCAAACACATCGATTTTAGGATGCCAGAAATTGCATAAAAACCTACAATCCCTGCAAACTGACTATGACAACCTCTCATCTGAAATGAGTAACATATGTGCAAATCTAGAAAGTTCTCTATCTCACTGGACCCTATTTCATAATGAACTTGACAATATGAAGCAGTGGCTTAGTGAAACTTCTGCTCAGCTGGAGACAGAATCACAATTGCAGACAAGTTTCTCAGAAAAGAAACTTGCACTTGATCGAGTCATGGTTTGTATTGAATCCTTCTTTTCTTTTTTGTTTTTTCTTGTTTTGTTTTTTTTTTAATACTTTTTGTCATTGATCACTTCACCACCTTTTATCCATCCCTTAACCCTTGCCAATCTCTACAGTTGTCACCTACTCTCCCTCACCTTTCCTACTTATCATCCCTCAACATTTGTTCTTCATTCTTATCTGTATTATATTCACCCCGACCCCCATTCATCCATTTCTCTTCTCCCTACTCTCTTACAACCTCTTCACATCCACATATCCAGCTTTTTTCTGTCCCCATTCACCTTTACTCACTTCTTATCTTGAGGATCAACCCAGAAACCTCATCATCACTATCTTCATCTCTTACCTAGCTCCACCCTGCTCACCTCTACTTTCTCTTCTAAAATGTGAGTAGCCATGTACAAAAAGCTTGTCCTGCCCAGGCCCCCCTCTCATACTTTAGTCCCCCATCTCTGAGCATAAAGCCGTCTCTTTCAGAGTTCATTCATAGTCTTGCAAACTGCGTAACAACCTCATTAGTGCTATTGTCATACAAAAAAGCACCCAGTATACTATCAAGTGATTGGCATTAGGAAAGGCATCTAACCATAGAAACCATACCAAAGGAGACAGTGGAGCACAATATCACAATGCTGTCCTTGGGCCCGTCAAAGCTTGTCAGGTCACTCAACCCATGCCATCGTGGATCACAAACTTTAAATGTGTGTTTGTGTGTGTGCGTGTGTGTGTATGTAATAAATACAGGATATTGATCTCACTGAATGGAATACTTTTTTGTTAATCCTACCATTAATGAAACAACACACTTTATATAATATATACATGCATACATATATATATATACATGCACACACACATACAAACATACATCTATATATATATATATATATATATATATATATATATACACAGACATATATACATCAGATATACAGGCATAGATAGATCAGATTGGAGACTGGTGCAGCCTTCTGGCTTGCCAGACCTCAGTCAAATCATCCAACCCATGGTAGCATGGAAAGCGGACGTTAAACGATGATGATGATGATATATACATATATATATATATTTATACATGCATATATATATATATATATATATATATGTATGTACTTGTATATATACATGCATAAATATATTATATATATATATATATATATATATACACACACATGCATACATACACACACACATGTATACAAATACACGCATGAATACATATCCTCTTTCCTTGCTGGTATAGGCTACATGGATCATCATAATCCAAGTCAGTCCTTAATAGAACTTATTGTCCTCTTGAGACGGGTCAGCAGGTCACATCTGACTGCACACACATTTTGATATGGTTTCTACATTTGGATGCTCTTCCTGATACCAACCACTTTACAGAGTGTACTTGGTGTATTTTACCATGGTGCCAACACTAGAGACATTGCCATGTCATTAACAAGACTAAAAAGTGTTCTCTTCGCCATATATTGTCTTATATTTGCCAACCACTTTTACATTGTGGAGTGTATGTTCCCTTTTGAACGCTTGTGGGCATTCAGTTAAAATAATTAAGGAAATAATAATTGATAGCTGATGTTAAAGTTAAGAACTTTAAAAAAAATTTACAACCAAATAAGATAACTGCCTTTGCAGATAACTTTCTTGAAAAGATATATTTAAATTAGATAACTAATTGAATTATCAAAAGAATGGAAACTTTACTTTGGAAAGCAAAATAGAATTTATGCTTAAAACTTAATGAGCTTGTGTTTCTTTGTGTTGTTCTTATTAAGTTATCGTCATCAAGGCTTTTATGTATGCAACACTACTGAAGTTTATGAACTATATATATATATATATGTGTGTGTGTTTATATGTGAGAAAGGCAGCCTCTGTGTGTATGTGTATCTTTCACATACATGA
>NC_142931.1:19813590-19873590 GCF_046866305.1 Octopus bimaculoides | reverse complement strand
CATGTATGCATGAATACTTGTATGTATGCTTCAGTTTAAATTATGTAGCTTACTTAATAACAACAAACCACAGACTTTCCGTAACTTCCTATTTCAAGCCGGCTGTTCCTAACCTTATTTCTGTGTAACTGTAATGGTTTAGAGAGTAATTATAATTAATAATCTCTTTGTATCACCAGAGTCTAAGCCTTTCAGTTCCCTTGTTTTATGAAACATCTACAGATAATTAATACATATTTATCCTGTGCCCTTGGTACAGGCATTTAGCTCTCAATGTTCCTGCTCATAATACTGTAAATAACATAGATTCTCTGGAATGATACAGTTTATTTATGGTAGACAATAGTTAAGCAGTAATTATCTGAGGGCAGTATATTTTGCTTTTTAATTCACATATGAATAGTTTCAGATTGATAAGGTTGTGAGTTGTATTATATTCATGGAAAGAGGGGTCCAGCATGTGGGGCCTTATCAGAAGCTTCTGTTCTGCTGGCCTAGCTCACAGGGTCACAAGCCACCACACTACAACTAGGATTGGATCTTGTCTTGGGTCACACTCTTTCACAAAGAGTTATTAATTCATGATAAATTCTCACATAAAGGCAGCGAGCTAGCAGAAACATTAGCATGCCAGGTGAAATGCCTAGCAGCATTTCATCTGTCTTTATGTTCTGAGTTCAAATTCTGCTGAGGTCAACTTTGCTTTTCATCCTTTCAGCGTCAACAAATTAAATACCAGTTACATACTGGGATCGACCTAATTGACTGGCCCCGCCTCCCCAAAAATTGCAAGCCTTGTGCTGAGAGTAGAAAAGAATATTTCTATTAATATTTCTAAAACATTCAAGGCGGTGAGCTGGCAGAAGCGTTAGCACACCAGGTGAAATGCTTAGTGGTATTATGTCTGTCTTTACGTTTTGAGTTCAAATTCAGCTGAGGTCGACTTTGCCTTTCATTTTTACAGGGTCGATAAATTAAGTACCAGTTGCATACTGAGGTCCATCCAATCGACTAGCCCCACCCCCCAAAATTTTGGACTTTGTGCCTAGAGTAGAAAAGAATAATTTCTCACATAAAATCTACTTAAAACTACTTAATCCCTCACCAAATCATTTATCATCACATCACAAAGGTGCATGGCTTAATGGTTAGGGTTTTCAGCTCACACTTGTAAGGTCGCTGGTTCAATTCCCAGCAGTGTGTTATGTTCTTGAGCAAGGAGCTTTATTTCACATTGCTCCAGTCCACTCAGCTGGCAAAAATGAGTAGTAGCCATATTTCAAACGGCCACCCTTTTCACATCCTGCATCACACTGAATCTCCCTGAGAACTACGTTAGGAGTACAAGTGTTTGTGGAATGCTCAGCCAGTTGCAGGTTAATTTCACAAGCAGGCTGTGCGATGGGGTGCATCACATCACATAATGTGCTCTTCCCCTCTTCCTCTCAACTTCTGACCCCAAATAATCCTTTTGTTCCTTTACTGGTTTTGGTTATTGGACTACAGGCCATACTAGAGCACTGCCTTGAAGGGTTTAGTTAACCCCAAGTTAGCTCCAAAACTTCTTTTATGTCTGCTTCTTAAGTTATCATTCACTTTTTGCTGAACATTAAGTTACCGAGACATTAGATGAATCACTGTTAGGGTAAAAAAGTATCTTTAGTATTGATGTGGGCAGGACATGAACAAAGATACTAGGGATGTTTTAATTGAAAACTGATTTCAGTAGAGCCTTTGATAACATTTTTTGTTTATGCTGCTATTGTTTCACAATTAGCAGTAATAGCTAATTAGACATTCAAATTTAAACTATGAATTCATTTGGTTATTGCACATCTAAGACAGATTTTGATTTTAATCCCAAAATATATAATCTTGAATGTGATAATCCCATATGTTGAAATCTTAAAAGACCAAGATTCCTGAAGGCTGAAGTCCTGAAAAACTACTATCCTAAAACATCAAAATCCTGACAATATAATTCACAAATGATAGTAGTTTCGAATTTTGGCTCAAGGCCAGCAATTTCAGGGAGGGGATAATTTGATTAGATTGATCCCAGTGTCCAACTTTATTTTATTGACCTTGAAAGGATGAAAGGTAGAGTCGACTTTGACAGAATTTGAACCCTAAACATAAAGACAGATGAAATGCCACTACATAAAGAGCCTTGAAGAATGCTACTAAGCAATGTTTTTTAACCTATGTTCCAACAATTCTGCCAATTTAATGCCCTAATGATGATGATGATGATGATGGTGGTGGTGGTGGTGGTGTTGATAATGCCTTTGATGGTGATGCTGATGATGCTGATGATGATGATGGAGGAGGAGGTGGGAAGCAGAAGAAGAAGAAGAAGGAACAACAACAAGTCTTAAAGGATAATATATCTATTCATTCCTAATATGTTCTGACAGAAGATTTGAATGTGAATTTCTGATGTCTGTTGTTCACTTTTGAATCTGCCAGAACATATTAAGAATGAATAGATACATTATTGTTTGGATTTTTGTTGTTCTTCATGCACCCTATGAATAGTTCTTAAAGGACATTTAGTTGAGGTTTTAAAAAAATGATTCATATAAGAAAAATATTAATAAGAAGAGATACATACTAAAAATATGAAAACATATTAAGAATTATATTGGAGACATGAGGAAATTAAAAGCATTAAAAATATGAAAAATATTTTTAAAAAGTTGAAATCTGTATTGTATTATTGTATTAATTAGCTTTTAAACTTTTATCTTTCACCGTTAAGTAGTCTTGTACGTTTGACTTATCACAGCCTTTTCATGAGGGAACATTTTCACAGATCTTTTCCATTCTGCTGTAGGACATAGAGACAAAAATTAGTGGTGAGATAAAAATAATTCAATGTGATATAAAGCAGTAAATGTTACACAAATTGCGAAAGTATAGATTCAAATTACCAATGCGTACAAGGGGAAAACTGGCTTCAAATTGTCAACCTTGATAGAAGCAAGGTACAAATGTTCATTTATTAACGCCCATTGAGTAACTGACATAATACTTTCTCTTTGAGTGTAAAATGTATTGTGAAAGAAAAGAGAAAATAAACACACTTCTCTTCAAAAACCTACAGAAATTTTAGACACTGTTTTACTGATTCTCTTTACTGAAAACAATATTTTTTACATGAGTTGAGAAAAAGATTTCTTTATTTTTTGTAGACTTTTTTTTTGTTTTTTCTTGTTTTTTGTGGTGTAGATAATTTAAGCAAAGAATGAGTTGTTTGAACCAGAGAGAAAAAGGGTGAAGGAGAGAGAGGATAAAGCAAACAACTTATTCACTCTAGTTTATCAAAACAAACATTTTTCCCAAAGAAAGGTGAAGATGTGGCTGTGTGGTTCAGAAGTTTGCTTTCCAACCACTTAGTTTCAAGTTCAATCCCACAATGTGGTACTTTGGGCAAGTGTCTCCTACTATAGCCCAAGGCCAACCAAAGCCTTGTAAGTAGATTTGATAGATGGAAACTGAAAGGAGCCCATTGTATATATATATTTTTGGAGCACTCCATTGGTAATGGCAACGAGTGTCCCCGCTGATACGATCAATGGACCAGCCTGCTCGTAAAATTAACGTGCAAGTGGTTGAGCATTCCACAGACATGCGTACCCCTTAATGCAGTTCGCAGGGAGATTCAGCATGACACAGAGTGTGAGAAGGCTGGCCCTTTTAATTACAGGTGCTACTCATTTTTGTCAGATGAGTGGACTGGAGCAATGCAAAATAAAATGTCTTGCTCAAGGATACAACACGCCGGGAATCGAACTCATGATCTTACAATCGTGAGCCAAATATCCCAACCACTAAGCCACACACACACACACACACACACACACAATTTAGTGGTAAACCTTATTCAAGCAAATGCAATGTCAGTATATGATGTATTATAAATTTTCTTTATTAGCTACAAGGACTCATATACAGAAAAACACAACTGAACATTAACTGAGGTTAGATTGATAAGTTAGAGAAAGGTAGAGGAAGATTGAAAGATATCTAATATATAAATGGATAAATTAATGTCATATATCACAAATATTTGCAAACATAAATATAGCAAAGTGTGATAGCGTCAATAATTAAAATGTCATATAATTGAAATAACAAAAAACATGGGAAAAAAACTATTTGTTGGATTAAGGTAGAATACTCCACTTTCCTATCCACTTACCATTGCTTGTATTACCTTGTGCATTCAAAGGCACCTGTTAGCATTTTTTGAGTCAGTTAAGATAGAGGGACAACATTTTTGGAGTCATTTAGGATATAAGGACAACATTTTTCTGAGTCAATTAGAATAGAGGGACAACATTTTTTGAATCATATAGGATAGAAGGACAACATTTTTTTAGTCATTTAGGATAGAGGGACAGCATTTTTTGAGTCATTTAGGAAGACAGGACAGCTATGTTTTCTAAGTAGGATTGTTTCAATTTGTTGTTTTTATTTATTTTTACTAATAGCTTGTCCTTTGGATATTTCCTGCATTCCAAACTCAATGTTACTTTTATCTCATCAAACTGCCCCTTGTACCATATAGATGTAATTTTATTTGTTAGATGTCAGTGTGATTCTCCCTCACTTCTTCATTTTCTTTATTATTATTCTGAGGAGAGGCCTCATTGTTGTTTTCTAGAAGTTATTACTTACTTGCTTTAGTTGTTTTGTATTAATTTTTCCTTTTTGAGAATTTTTTTATCTTTTACTTTCATATTTCTCCTAACAGTTTGGATACTTTCATCTCCAACCATTATCTCTTCCTCATTACATAATGATGGAATGATGCTACTGATTGCTTCTGCTAAGGAATCAGCTTCTCTGTTTGTTTATAGGAATAGTTATGGGGTGATTTCCTTCACCATTCCTAGAGCTATGAGTGATAGTACTCTTCTAACTGAGGCTTGTTGTTGCTGTGTTGGCTAGTCTCTGTTGTTTTTCTGCCTCATTTTCTTGCCCAGCCTCTTCAATTCTTCAGAGCAAAAGACTCTAAGATGGTTCTTACTCTGATATATGTAGCAACTAGACTTTTTGCTTGACACCATCTATCTCATGTCCTTTGTCTCAGCATTCTCAATTGGGTACAGTTTCAGTATGGCTTTCTGACCTTCAAGGATCATTAAGACTTGTAAATCTCCTTTGATATTCCTTGACCTCTTGCTACTTCTCATTATCCAAGCTTTAACCACTTGCTCGTATTACAATATAAAACTAATGAGCAATCATGGATCCATATCATCTCCGATGTCTTTTATGATCACCCTTGTAATTCCTTGCCTCACATAGTGGGACACAGTGCATGGGTGGGGGAATATTTAATAATTTCAGCCTGTGTTTTAGTTGAGCCTTTGATTTTAAAATTGCATCAGATACTACCATGAATTTTCCCCAAGATATCCTGGGGTGCTCCTTTTACTTGTTGCTTTAAACATAATTCTAATTCTGTGCCATCCTTTCTAAAACATAAATATATAATTTGTGCTTTGCTCTCTCTCTCTCTCTACTCTCTCTCTGTCTGTCTGTCTCTCTTTCCACTCTCTCTGTCTCCCCCTCTCTTTCTTTCTCGTTCTCCCTTTCTCTGGTACCAAAACACCTGGTTTTACAAAATTCTTTCAACTATTTTTCTTTTTTCCGGTAACTGTGTTCTAAAAATTCTGTTTGCATTATAAATGAGGCAAGCCACTACATGAGCAATTTAAAAGATTTGACCTTGTGTGAGTGTTGTTGTTATTGCTGTCTTCAGAATTATTTGTTAGGCTTTTTTTAATTCATTGTCCATGAAAATGTTCATTGTTTTTTTTCTTTTTGTTCATTTATTTTTTGTGTTGTCTTTTTCACCTTTTTGCTATTGCAATATTTTGTCTTGTACCATATCAGAATTTGGTAGCCACTTTCAATGTAAAAAAATGTGGCTATTATGTGGTAGTAAATAAAATAAATTCTTTAATAACAGACCTTTTCTTCAAATCTCTCTCATGTATCATCCAGCCATTTTTCAAATATCTCTCAGATTATCTAAGATGGATAATCTTTCCATCTTGCAAAAGAGACACATTAGGTGAAATATGTCTCAGAAAATAAAGTTAGGATCATCTTGAGTAGAATACTTTTGATCATTGGTCTGCTTGATGAAGATGACTTGGGGCTAAACATCAACTTTAATGCAAGCTTTACTATAATGTAAAACATGTTATTATTGACCCCTATCATATCATCATTTTCACCCTCACTCTTACCTCTACTACATAATCATATCATCATGCCTCTCACCATACCACATTTATCCCTGTCACTATTACCATTATCATCATCATTGTCATTATAAAGATGACAGCAATCATAATTGGATTCGTGTAAAAAAGAGACAAAATCTTAGAACAATCTTTGTTGCTCCTCTATTTCTAGAATGTCACTTCAGAAATTGAATCTGGTAATACCAAAATATCTGATGCTAGCAGCAAAGGCAAAATTGTAATGGAGGCAACTACTGGGCAAGGTCGAAAACTGATACAAGATGAACTGAATGCTTTGAATGAAGATTTCGTTGAGCTCAAGAAAACAGCTGAAGCTCAACAGTCTAAAATGGGTTAGTATCTCTCAGTTCATCTCTCTCACACACACACACACACACACGCGCGCACGCACACACACACACACACACACACACACACACACACACACACACACACACACACACATTGTATTGCTGTTCCATATGTTTTTAATCAGTTAATTTCTACAATATTGTAACAATATAAACAAGAGGCGAATGGCACAACTGAACAATCTCCAAAGTGAGAAATGCCATGACAATTCTCTAAAGATATCAATGGACATCTTGTGTAATAATATATTTATACCCTAAGGTTTTCTCTAACAGAGTGTCAGTGCTAAACAAAAGACATTTATTGGGGAGCATTCCTCTTTTGAGTCAGTATTTTATTTTATTGTACATGCATAACATTACTGTTGGAGTCTTTTAACTTGATGTCATAACAAATTTGTCTTCTTATTCTGCAACTGTCTTTTGACTGGGTTGTGTGAATAGCTAGCAGATATCTTTGTTTACCTATCAGAAATACAAATCACCTCTAGACATTGCATCTGCTTTCTATCTAGACAGGAAGTTTATACAAAAAGGACAATTAAATTTGAAACACATATTTAATATTTTTATACTGGATACTTTAATATTGGAGATACCATAACAGTTAGAGTTGATTTTTCATTATGTTTATTTTAGTGATAATATGTAAATTCTTTTAATCTCTTATATTTGTTTCCTGGATAGATGCAAACTCAGAAACCAGCCAGTTGGTTTTGACAAAAGAATTACATCTGCCTGAGTTGATTTTATGCTGCTAGATTTGAAGCCAAAGCTTCAAGAGTTCATGCCCTATCACTGATATTCCATTGTGGTTCTGACAATAACACTTAAAGCTTAGTAAAAAAAAAAAACCTGAAATCCAAGGAAACTGATAGTTTGCATCGAATTCATTAATTTGGAAGAAGAATCTGACATTTTGCAACTGATTTTAAGAAAGAAACATTTTTGCCCTCTTGCAGATGAAGGGTCAGTGCCAAAATGTCAGCTTCTACTTCTCTTCATGGTACAAAAACTTACCAAAATTCACGGACTAATTTCAGTAGTCAACTCAGCTTAGATTTAACTACATATTATGAAGAATTCCGCATAGTTAACAAGTGGCTTGTTAGCTTGCAGGATTGAAATCAAGTGTTTTTATATGCCCAAAGAAAGCAATAAGAAGATCATTTGATGTAACATCCTTCAGATCATTACATACTTGGAAATAATATGTGACTTGTTATATCTGTGTATTACTGATTTCTTGACATTTGTTTTAAACATAATTTTTCAGTCAACACACAATTACATCATACTATTTACTTGACTTATAATAATTGCATTACATCTCAGTCATTATTATTTTTGATAAATATCCTAACTTTACACTTCTCCCATTTTATTTTCATTTTTTGTAAACAGAAAAGATTGGTCAACAGTGGAAAGAATATGATGCCACACAAGAAGAAATAAACCAATGGTTAACTAGCGCAGTCCCAGCTCAGAAAACCTCTTCTGATTATAAATATTCTCTTGTAGACATAGACAAGCAACTTGAAGATAACATGGTCATTTTCTTTTTAATTTCTCCTTTTCATTCTTCTAACACTCATGCTGAAACTGTCAGCTTGTATTCTATGATCTTTCCTTGTGTTTGAGTATTAACTTAGCCATCACTGTTAAAACAAATTAAAGAACTGTGTGTATGTGCTTTTGGTATATTATCAGGATTATGTTCTGTCTACAGAAATACGTAAATAAAAAAATGTTTACGTTTCAACATCTCCAATTTTTCTTATGTGAAATATAACTTCACACTTTGTCTTATGATAGGAACCTGTACATGTTATTTACTTCAATTTATTTACAACATCCATAGTCCATACAGATTACAAATAGCTGTAACTTCCTATCCACCTTGTAAGAATATTCAAATATTAATCAGTGTTCAGAACTGTTTGTTCTTATCTTCCTTCAGTGCTTCAAAAGGCAGGTTACTGTAAAATTTAACTTTCATTTCTACATGCTTTGATACTTAACCCTTTTCCAAACCAGATCTCTTATGTCAGCCAATACACTTTCTGTTATAATATACTATACTATGTTATCCCACAAGCTGTGTTAAATGTAACTTGATAGGTGACTTAATCTCTCTGGTTCTTGATGTTGCTTGATACAAGTAATAATCATATTTGTTATTGCTTAAAATCTACTGACCTTCTCTACCCCTGCTGACCTTCTGAAGAGAAATTACTATTTAAATCTTTCATGGAACCTCATAAACAACCTACTATACACACTTCGGTTTCTCATAAATTTCCTATTACCCTATTGGTACTTATTTAATCTGGTAGAACTCAAGAGCTATATTGATTTTTGTTGGATTTAAGCCCAGAAAAGTGATCCAAAGAGTTCTCACCATTTGTTTTTGAGAACAAATGTTTGCATTGTGTAGTTGTCTGGCTTTTCAATTCTAAAAGTCGATGAAGCAAAAGAAAAAAAAAAAGGTGTGCCTTTTCTCACAGCCCTCAGTATTGTGTAGGGAGGTAGGAGGGACCAATTGCCATCATTTATTTCTCTTGATACTTTTAGGCTCATTGTTGGAAGACTGATTATCAACACTGGAAAATCTGTATTATATAATGTTCTCATTTATTTTTAATCTCTTTTATTTCTTGGCAATTCTACAATGTGTAATGTTCACATTTTAGAAACTAAACTAAAACAAAAAAAGCAAAAAGCTACAAAGAATTAAACAAAATTATGAAATAATCCTTTATCTGCTTCATTTCTTTTTTCTATTTCTCCATTTAGAATTGTTTAGATTTGTAAAATAATTTTTAGAATTTATAATTTTTCTGTTTAGCTACTTTATTGACATTTTAGCCATGAGACTATAATAAAATCTAATAAAAATTAGAGTTTATGAGAAACAAAAAACATAACCTGTGACTTTAAATCTGTTTTATTATCAGTTATGGCAGCATTTGAAAAAGAAATAACTGATGATAATTGTAATAGGTCATGTTGATAGTGATGACGATAATGGTGATAATATGCACTGAAAATGACTGAATACACTTGGGTGGCGCATCTGTAAAAATCATTATTTTATTATTTTTTTTTTGTTTTGTTCCGACTTTTATTTCAATACACAGATGTTTTGATATTTTGTCAAATATTAGATTGTGATTACAATAAATGTATCGAGTGTTTCTTTTTAAAACTGACATAAAAATTCATCTGAAATATTTACAAGTATTTTCATATGTAATATATATATATTGATTTCTTACTTTGAGGCAAAAAGCCACTAATCTATCATATTACAGAAAGAGTTTCTGTGACTTTCATACCATTCTTGGATGTTTTATCAGATAACACAGACAAATAAATAAACCCAATGATGATTGTTCTCTTCTATTGCGTGCAAATTGAAAATACATCTGAGATTAAAAAGAATACTTATTATTACTATTATGGCAGAATCAGTAGAGCTATGAACAAAATGCCATGTGATATTTCTTCTGGTTCTTTATATTCTGAGTTCAAACCCTTCTGGAGTCAACTTTATCTTTTATTTTTCAAGGTCAATAAAATACAGAACATATCAAATACTGGGAGTGATGGTATTGACTGACCCCCTCCCCTCAAAACTTCTGATTTTGTACCTAAATCAAAAAGACAATTCAAGCAGCAAGCTGGCAGAATTGTTAAAGAGTTGGAATATAGACTTTGTAATATTTGTTCCAGCTCTTTATGTTCTGATTTCAAATCCTGCTAACGTCATCTTTACCTTTCATCCATTCTGAGTCAATAAAAGAAATCATAGTCAAGTACTGGAGAGCAATAATAATAATATGGGCACCCCCTGCTCCACTCAAAATTGCTGGAGTTGTGCATAGATTAGAAGTATGTAATGTGTGTGTGTGTGTGTGTGTGGAGGAATCTAGAAAAGCATTTACTCAATATTTTCACTTTCCCTTCTTTTAAATAAGCTATACATGAATATAGGCGCAGGAGTGGCTGTGTGGTAAGTAGCTTGCTTACCAACTACATGTTTCTGGGATCAGTCCCACTGCGTGGCACCTTGTGCAAGTGTCTTCTACTATAGCCTCGGGCTGACCAAAGCCTTGTGAGTGGATTTGGTAGACGGAAACTGAAAGAAGCCCATCGTATATATGTATATATATGTTTGTGTGTCTGTGTTTGTCCCCCCAACTTCACTTGACAACCGATGCTGGTGTGTTTAGGTCCCCGTAACTTAGTGGTTCGGCAAAAGAGACTGATAGAATAAGTACTAGGCTTACAAAGACTAAGTCCTGGGGGTGATTTGCTCGACTAAAGGCGGTGCCCCAGCATGGCCGCAGTCAAATGACTGAAACAAGTAAAAGAGTAAAAGAGTATAGGAGTTCTGTGTCATATTTAAAAGATGTAAACAAATATAACACATTTCCTTAAGCAGGCATGCACATGTATATATGCATATATACGTGTGTGTGTATATATATCTGTGTATATAGCATATTGATATACTTGCTTAAATATTCATTAAGACACATTGTCATTGTATATGAAGACAAGCAGATTGTTACCCATGTTGCTGTGACAACTACTCATGCATATTTAACAAATAAATAATAATAATGTACAGTAACAGTCAGAGAATATAATTATAAATACACTAAAAACACATTAATTACAATAAATGACACTAATAAATACACTGCAAATTACTTTTTATGTTAGTGACTAATGCAGTTTCTTTTTCTTCTCTTTTAGCAATACTTGGATGGAATAAATGCCAAACAACCAATTTTAGACCGTCTTAGCGAGCAAGCTGCACATCTGTTGCAGTCAGTGTCAAGTGCAAAGGTGGCATGTAAAGTTGCACAAACTACAGCAGCATATTCTTCAGTTGCTAATACTGCAAAGGTAAAGATTTCTTATACAATTTCTTTATTCTCTCTCTCTCTCTCTCTCTCTCTCTGTATGCTTTGTGTCTGCCCTGATTCACCAGACTTAATTTGGAAGTTTCTTATTAACGAGGGAAGTAGTATTAATACCAAAAGGTAATTTTTATATCCAACTTTAACATGGGTGTCTTGTTAGAATACGAATCTCCCAAGGCTAACAATTGCAGTATGTTTTAACAAGACATCCATGTTAAGTTTGGATATAAAGATTACTTTCTGGAAGGTTTTATGCAGATACTTAAACTGCTATAATTAAGCATTAAATCTCCTTGCTATTTATTAAAAAATATACCCTGTATAATACAGTACTGGATATATTATGTTATAAAGAAATATGTAGATGGTCACAGCAAAAGAGAACATAAAAAGCAATGTTTGACTTGTAATTAACTATAATAACTTATGATATCCTATAATGTGTGTGTGTGTGTGTGTGTGTGTGTGAAGGCACATGGCTTAGTGGTTAAGGTGTTGATTCACAGTCGCAAGGTTGTGAGTTCAATTCCCAGTGGTGCATTGTCTCTTTTATTTTACATTGCTCCAGCCTACCCTGCTGGTAAAATTGTGTAGTACCTGTATTTCAAAGGGCCACCCTTGTCACGTTTTGTGTCATACTAAATCTCTCTGAGAATTGAGTGTATGCATGTCTGTGGAGTGCCCAGCCACTTGCATGTTAATTTCACAAGCAAGCTGTTCCATTTTGGATCAACTGAAACTTTCATAATTGTAGCCAATGGAGCACCAGTTTTATATATATGTGTATATATATTTGTGTGTGTGTGTAGACAGTGATATGCAATGTTTACCAAAAAGGAAAACCATAATTGTCCCTAAACATAACTAAGGTGTTAGAAATAAGAGCTAAAATGCTCTAATGCTGTAGTCAAAGCACATAATTGTATACATATATACTGGTAGGGACTATAATTGTCTGAGAACATTGATCGAGAATTCCTTATATGGGCGTGTTTCAACAATTTCAATTGCCTCATCAGTAAAGACAGGTTCGACTTCAGCAGATTCCAGACCTGATTCTCTATCAGTATATATGTTTTCACCATAAGAATTTATGGATGATTTAGTGAATTTCAGTGTTTTATTGGGGTCACAGCTAAATGAATGTATAGGATATGAATTGGTTACTTATTGCTAATGCTTTAATGATAAACTTGTATCTCTTGTGGCTCTTGATTTCCAAATGAATATTTCATATGGCTATTAACAGTTAAAATATCCTATATAAGTAAGTTACTGTATAAATTGCTGTATGATTTGCTACATACATATTTATATATATATATATATATATATATATATATATATATATATATATATATATATATATGTATATATGTATGTATGTATGTATGTATGTATGTATGTATGTATATAACATACATATATATATGTATGTACATACGAGGGAGTGCTGAAAAGTTCCTGGCTTTAGATGAAACAAAATACAGAAGGATCAGTTAATTATGATTTTATTCAACATATTCCTCTCTCAGATTTACACATTTATTGCAGTAGTCCTTCAGTTTTTCTATGTCCTGAGAAAGAACTCTGAAGGTTGGGCCTACAGCCAGGCTTTTCACAATATCCTTAAAGCCAGGAACTTTTCAGCACACCCTTGTATATATGTGTGTGTGTGTTTATACATAAAATGTGCATACACAATGCTTTCTGCAAATCTGTAAAGAATCTCAGTGCAAATATATATTCACTACAGAAAAAGGTGTACATAGACATGTATGTAAAAGTACAAATTTGAGTGAATTAGGGCAATCTTTATGCTTTTGTTATTTATTCTCTGTAATTTTTTACAGGATATGGTCAAACGTTCTGAGAAAATATCTTCTGATTGCAAACACTTTGAAGAAGCCTACAAGACTGCTGATTCTTGGATTGATTCAGCATCCCAAAAGTTAGCCCAGTGTTCAAATGTAACCAGAGATAGAAATTTGATAGAAAAGCAGCTGGAGAAATTACAGGTATTTTTTTCTTTTAAGTAGTTGATGTCACCTATTGTTCAGTTTAATGCTATCAGCTGGCTTTATTGTGTTATGTGTATTTTGTCTAGATTTTTGATCTGAAAATAATGTTCTTCTTTTCTCACCAGTTTCAAATGTCTGAGAGAAAAAAAATACATTGAAACCCTAACATGAAGGTTAATTAACTACATTACAGATGTGTTGAGGGCAAACAGCTGAGTAGATAACATACTGAACTATCAAACATTAGTTTGTGAGTTCAAATCTGAAAAAGTATTTGTGATATTTCTGGATAATGTTTTACTCTACATAATCTTAGAGGATAGGTACTAAGTTATTTTGAATTGATAAACTGGCATCCTATCCAAGAGAGAATGTGTCTCTCACCTGCTTCCAACCAAGAAACTGAATTTAAGCATCAACTTCTTCGAGGCTTCAAAAAATTTCAGAGTTGAACTGTTGTTAGTTGAGGTGTGCCGGTGCTTGTCAAACAACACTATGTCCTTTCAAATTTCAATTTAAAATCTGGGTTCAAGTCTTAGTCCATGGCACCTATGTGTCTTCTATTATAGTTCCAGGCCAACTAATGCCTCATGTGTGAATTTGGTTGACAGAAACTGTGTGGAAGCCCATCTTATATATGTGTGTATATATATCTGTGTGTGTGTGTATGTTTGTATCTGTGCTATTCACTCCACTACTGCTAGACAACTGGTGTTGGTTTGTTTACACTCACTCCTTGAACTTAGTGGTTTGGTGATAGAAACTAATAGACTACTTACTGTAGTCTATTAGTTTGACTAAAACCCTTCAAAACAGTGCCCCACATAGCCACAGTCTAAATAACAAACAAGTAAAAGAGAAATATAGATTTATTTTGTAATATTCTTTAAAATTATGTCTTCATTTCAAGTACACAATTTCGTTTCTTCCATTGAATTTTTCTTTCAATTTCCACCTCCTTCAAAAATTGTCTATCAATAAAAATATATATATTTTTAAAATATTTTATTTATAGATATATATGCTTTATATAATCTTCATATATATTTTACATATACTTCAATATATATTTTATTCATATAGAAAACTTGTTTGTTTTCTATATTGTTGTGATGAGAGTCACAACACCCTCTTGCGAGAAATAGACTGGACCAAGTAATTATAAATAGTAGCAGTCAGAATGATGTTTGTGTGTTAGTTCGAATTGAGTTCACAGTGAAGTTAGAACGTGTTGGTTGGTTAGTTCATTTGGAATATTGATTGTTGGTTGGTGTAGAGATTGTTAGATCATCACATTGTTATTATGGCTGCATCATTATCTTGTTTACTGTTACAACACTGGTAGAGTGTATCTAAACCATCTGTTATAATATTGTACCATGATGATGGAGACAGAGGACACAACATCTGGTGACAAGAGTTTTGAAGCTCATGTAGGTTATTTAACAATTTCTTCATGATACAACTTGTTAAATTATGGAAGACCTAATAGCTTCTATAATACAGTTTCAAAAGTAACAACAAGAACAGCAACAAGAATTGCAGAAGCAACTAGTACAGCAACAACTACAACAACAACAATTGCTAGAGCTATACGCAAAGAAGTCCAAAAATACAGTAAGTTTGTTTTTTGCTAGATGGCATATCAAACTCTGTAACAAAATTCATTTATAACCCAGAGGAGAGTATAACCTTTGCAGCATACTACAGAAGGTATGAGAAGATTTTTAAGGAAGATTGCAAGATACTGTTGGACAAAGAAAAATTAGGGTTATCAATATGTAAATTAGCTCTGTCTGAGCATGAATGATACTGTAATTTCATATTGCCCAAAAAGTCTAGTGAAATTTGTTTTCAAGAAACAATCAAATTACTGCCCAACATGTTTAGTGATAAAACTTCTCTACTTAATAATACTCAAATGGAGCGTTGGAATTTAATTAAAAAAAGACGATGATGATTTTATTATGTATCCAGGAACAGTCAATAGAATGTGTGAAAGTTTTAAACTTAAAGAACTTACTCCTGCGATGTTTAAGTGCCTTGTTTTTGTACATGGCCTTAGAGCAAATGAAGATACAGAAATACAGGCAAGAATTCTTTCAAAACTTGAACAAGCAAACCAAGATTTAACCCTGCAGACTGTTGCAGAAGAGTATCAAAGGATGGTAAACCTGAAACACAATGTAAGAAAAATTCAAGAAAAGGATTTCACAAAAATACAAATATGTTGATCGAGAAAGTATAACTAAAGAAGATTGCTAGGTCCTAATCCATATTTTGGGTGTAGAGGCCTACATTTCAGAAAAGATTGTCCTTATAAAGATCAAAAATGTTGCAGTTGTCACAAATTTGGGCACAAGAGTTCACACTGCAGAACAAAAGTCAAATGTAAAAAATTGACTCCCAAATAAGGAAATTTTTACACATAAAAGTAAACAGAGTAAATATTAAATTACAACTAGATACTGGTTGTGACATTTCAATCATTACACTGACACTTGGAAGAAAATAGATAAACCTATGTTTAGAAAAACCGCGAAAACTGCACAGGGCATGGCAGGTGACAAACTACACTTTGTAGGCAAAATGTGGAATAATGTCACATTTTGAGGAAAAACTTGCAAGGCAAAAGTCTTCATTGTAAAGAATGCAAGCAATCTGTTTGGTACTGACAGTTATTTGAGTTGGAGTTATTTGACGTATGGGATCTCCCAGTAAGCCAGTGCTGTAAAGATTTCAATGGCTACCCAACCAGTAAAAAGAACTCAACAGCTGAATTGAAGAAAAAATTAATTTAAAAACCTTGTGTAATGTTATTCACGAACTGCCAGTGGCAGTGCATGATATAAAATTGAAATCCACAGAGGATAATTACATTACAAGAATGAAAGAAATGTTGGAGAATAAGCAAAATAAAAATACAAATTCAGATAATTTTTCACTATGCAATGATGTTTTAATATACGTGCAAGGAGTGGTAGTACTAACTGCACTAAAGAAACGAGTATTGCAGGAATCCCACAGTGGATACCCAGGAATGTCAAGAATTAAAGCCTTAATGAGTAGCTATGTATATTGGCCGACAATGGACTGGGACATTGAAAGTTGTGTAAAATCATGTTGAGGTTGTGTGCTAGCAGCCAAAGCACCACTGATGAAATATCAATCATAACCTGAGATGGATAGTACATGGTCCAGGGCACATATTAACTATGCTGGACTGATGAACAACACATTATATCTAATTATTGTTGATAGTGTTACAAAGTGGCCAGAGGTATGTAGGTACAATAAACCAAATGCAAAGACAACAATAAAGTTCCTGTATAAATTATTTGCCTGATATGGTGTTCCAGACACGTTGCTATCAGATAATGGAATACAATTTACAGGTAGTGAATTCAGTTTCTGCAAAATACATGCAATAAAGCATATTTTTACCCCACCTTGCCACCCGAGGTCAGATGGGTTGATAAAAAGATTTGTTGATACTTTCAAGCAAGCATTAAAAAAGGCAAGAAATGACATAAGAAATGGCGAAATGCTAATGAAATTCTTGAGGGTATATAGAGTAACACCCAATCTGTATACTAGTTTGGGTAAGTCTCTGGCAGAGTTAATGTTCATATGAAAAATAAAATCAATCTTCGATAAATTATTGCCAGGAAAAAATATATTTAAAGGAAATACAGAAAAGGCAACAAAACATTTTGAAATTTACAAAAATGGTAGAGAAGGCTGGGCGGATGGTTTTGTAACTAAAAGATTAGGGAACATGATGTATGTAATTAAAGGACAACATTGGGAATATAAGAGACACCTAAACCAATTAAAGACAAGACATACTGAAAAATGAAAGGCAATACCAATGGAAGTCTGCTATGACATGTTTGAGGTGCCAGCACTGAAAGAGATTGAGCCTCGTAGAAGCAGCAGTAGAAAAAGGAAATAGACTGTACACTTAGAAACAATGCCAAAATTAAAAAGATATTAAATTTTCTTTTAAAAGAAAAAGAGGGCGAAGTGCTGGAAAAAAAAAAAAAAAAAATTTCACTTCTTATGGAAGTTGAAATTTCAAAAAGGGAGATGTTGAGATGAGAGTCACGACACCCCCTTGCGAGAAATAGACTGGACCAAACAATTATAAATAGTTGCATGAAAATATAATTATAAAATTATAAACAATTATAAATAGTTTGTGTGTTAGTTCAAGTTGAGTTCACAGTAAAGGCAGAAGGTGTTGGCTGGTTAGTTTGTTTGGAATATTGATTATTGTATTGTGAAGAGATTGTTGGGTCATTACATTGTTATTATGGCTGCATCATTATCTTGTTTACTGTTACTACACTGGTACAGTATATCAAAACCATCTGTCACAAAATTGTGGCAGTATCACAACATTTGAAGATGGAAGATACAAGATTATATAAGGACCTATTCCTTTATTCATTGTTTTCCGCTGATTCACTTTCACTTTCTTTCCTTTACTCATTCATATTTTTATCCTTTCTTTCATTCTTTAAACACAATCTCTCTCTCTCTCTCTCTCTCTCTCTCTCTCTCTCTCTCACTCTCTCTCTCTCTCTCTCTCTCTCTCTCTCTCTCTCTCTCTCTCTCAACTCTAATCTTTTTCTAGCATCTCCTTTCAGTTAGCTTCTCTCATACCTTTTCCTTTAGATCTTGTATCCCTGTTCTACTCTGTTTTCACCTCTATTTTATATTTTAAGGAGCTAATTATAACAAAAGAAGAAGGCCAGTTACTGACACATGCTGCCATCATGTCTGGAGAGCAGCTGAAACCTATAATCTCTCAAGAAAGCCGTACAGATTTACAAACAAGACTTAAGAATCTACAGCAGAAGTGGGACCAACTGGTTAGCAATATGACAGAATGCAAAGTTACATTGGAGAGTGACTTACTTCAATGGAGTGACTACAATGAAAGCTGCAAACAAGTGCAGAGATGGTTGGATACAATGGACAAGAAGATGCATCAAGACCAACCCATGAGAATTGATCTTGCTGAGAAAAAGGGTCATCTTCAAAAGATGAAGGTAAGGATCAATATTTTAAATTTAAAGCTAAGTAGGCACAGGCATGGCTGTATGGTTAAGAAAATTGCTTCCCAATCATGTGGTCTTGGGTTCAGTCCCATTATCTAGCATCTTGGGCAATTGTCTTCTACTATAGTTCCAGGCTGACCAAAGCCGTATGAGTGGATGTGACAGATGGAAATTGAAAGAAGCCCATTGTGTGTTTGTGTGTGTGTGTGTGTGTGTGTTTTGAAACTTGAAGCAGTAAAGCTATAAATAATAGCATGAAAAATATTGGGATAAAAACCCCTTTGGACAGAAGAAAAAGTCAAATCTACTTTGGTTCTCACTGTCCCCCCCCCCCCCACAAAAAAATTAAAAATAAAAGAATTACTTTATGTTCATCTCGAAGTTTCTAAATTCTTATGACATCAACAATTCCTTCTGGTAACAATAAAGTTTCTAAAAGGGATAAATTCAAGGGATTGCTCTGGTCCAATGGTAGAACATCTGTCATGTTTATGGATGTGAGATTGTGTCCAATGGGCAACCTTTGACTTTTTCCATCCAAAGGAGTTTTTAACTCAATATTTACAAGCTTTATTTACTTTAAGTTCCATTGTTCATAAAAAAAAAAATATTTCACATTCATTTCAGTTCTAAATTCTTATAATGTCAACAAAATGTGTGTGTGTGTGTGTATGTACCATTGTTTGGACATCATGTGATGGTTATAAATAAGCATCATTGTCGTACAAGTGAGGTTCAATGGGGAAAATACTACCTTGCTTAGAAACAGATGAGGGTTGGTGACAGGATGAGCACTCTGTTGTAGAAAGTCTCCTTCAACAAATTCCATCTGACCCATGCAAACATTGAAAAGTGGACATCAAAATGATGATGGTGATGAAATCATAGAAGAGAACAACCTTATAAAATACCAGTGTGTTCAACATTTATAATATATTTACAAATGCAGAACAGTTCTAGCTGTAATAGTTTGTCTCTGAGAAACATTGAAATGTTTCCCAAAGAGATTTGTGTGTTATAAATGTTATACATATTATTACATTAATCTAAAGCTGTTTCAAGTGTGTGTTTTAACAAACCTAGGGCTTGTAAGTTTCTCGTAGGAGGAAGTTAAAGGGAAAGGCAATCATATTAACCACCAAGTGTCAAAAACAAGATTAAAGGTCCTCGCTGAGCCACAGTTTCCCAGATTCTGTGGTTTATACACCTGCCACCCCCACTGGATGGGATGCCAGTCCATCACAGGATTACTCACTTTTACCAGCTGAGTGAACTGGAGCAACGTAAAATGAAGTGTATTTCTCAAGAACACAATATGCCACCCAGTCCAGGAACCAAACCACAATCTAAGGACATGAGTGCCAGACCCTTACAATTAGGCCACAAGCCTCCACAGTCACCAAGTGTAGAATGGAGTATTGTGATCTTGTCTTCTCACAATGCTCAAAAAACCTCAGGATTGTGTGCAAAAGACCATACAGAAGGTTTATAAATGCATGCCACCCATTTCTACAATTGTTTACACAAATAAAAAAGACAGGTCCTGCTGGTCACTACTACTGGGCTGAATAACTGTAGACTATATCAGATCTTATAGCTTGGAGATATCTGCACCCTAATATAGGAGAAAGACTACTCAGCTACATTGATGTTATTGGCAGCGAAGACACTTGCCCAAGATTCCACACAATGGGACTGAACCCAGAGCCATGTGGTTTGGGAGCAAACTTTTTACCATCCCGTCAATACTGTTTTGAAAGGAAACTGTTGAGTGACTTACATAGAAACCGTCTATATTTCATACATGGAGATACCATGGTATGTGGAGGTGCATGACTTAGTGGTTAGGGTGTTGGACTCGTGATCACAAGAGTATGGTTTTGATTCCTGGACTAGGCAATGAGTTGTGTTCTTGAACAAAACACTTCATTTCATATTGCTCTACTCCATTCAACTGGTAAAAACGAGTAACTTTGTGACAGACCGGCATCCCATCCATGGATGAATGTAAATGTCAGAGAAACCAGGAAACCATTCCTATACTCTTTATGGAGTAAGGTGAACTGTACCATATACCATAATATAATGTTTCTCTTTGATTAACTGACATGGGAAAAATATTTGTTTAGAAATATTTTCCTGTAATCACTGACTCAAATAAAACATTGAATGTTTTACATGGATATTTGCTACATTAGAATCATCATCATCATCATATAAATGTCCATGTTCCATGCTAAGCATGGTTTGGATGGGTTGACAGGATTTGATGGGCCCAAGGACTGCACCAGCCTCCAGTGTCTGCATTGGTATGGTTTCTGTGGCTGGATGCTCTTCCTAATGCCAACCACTTTGCACTGCATACTGGGAGCTTTTCATGACACCAGCTATAATGGGGATCACATTCAGTTTGCAAGAATATGATCCCTGGGTGGGGGGGGGGATTTTTTCTAGGAAATGAAGGGTCAATGTGTGAGAAGAGGGGCCAGAACTGAACAAGTTTCTTGCCACCTACTCCCTCTCTCAGAGGTTCTTGTCTTGTGAGCTCATGGGTGCTTGTGCCATGTAGAATGCACCTATTTTGGGGTCATGCAATGAACACATGTATCAGTTTCATGTAAAAAGCCCCCATGCTGGGGCCACATAGAAAAGCATCCATGCTGGTGTCATGTAGAAAAGCACCTTTGCCAATCATCATCATCGTTTAATGTCCGCTTTCCATGCTAGCATGGGTTGGACCATATCACATAGAAAGCACCTGTGCCAATATCATGTAGAAAGCACCTGTGCCAGTGCCACATACAGAGCACCTGTACTGGTGCCACATGATAGCACTAGTGCAGGTGCCATATAAAAAGCACCCAGTACATTCTGTAAAGTAGTTAGCATTAAGAAGGGCATTCAGCCATTGAGACCATACCAAAACAGATAACTGGAACCTGGTGTAGCCCTCTGGTTTGCCAGCTCCTGTCAAACCATCCAACCCATGCCAGGATGGAAAATAGATGTTAAATGCTGATGATGATGATGAAGATAATGATGAGTGGGATAGATCAGGTGGTGCTAGAAAGAGATGAAAATAGTAACACAGTGTCTGGGTGGCCCCCTCAAGGTACAAAGTGAATAAAAATGAATGGGGGAGAGAGGCAGCTACATCTTAGGCATTGAGATGAAACGACATGATATTCCTCTTTGATACTCCAATGAGGACAAAATTGCTGTCTAGAAATATTTTCTGCTAATCATTCTCAAATTAAGCAATAAGTTATTTACTTACACCTAACAAAATAAAACACATCTATTTGTGCTGTTAGAGAACGTTTTTCTATTGTTGATTTTAAATTATTTCATCTATTAGCAGAGCATAATTGAATTAATGATGTAGCTTATTTATTTTATGATAATTCACAGACATTATTAACTTTGCTTTCAATATTGAGATGAAATATTACAGCAATATCTCTCTGAAATATACTTTTATGTTAGGTTTTATGTGCACTGAATATCAGAACTGACATGTCAACTAATAACTATGTTATTATTTTCTAGGAAAAATCAACATTGGAATTTACTTCTCTATAATTTTATTTATGTATCAATAATATTTCTTAAATAACTTTTCAGAATATCTGTCATATGATATAAAATATTATTTATTAAAAACTATAAATTGCTTTTTCAGTTTCTTTGCAATCAATCATAAGCCTTAAATTGCTAAATGTATTTTTATTCTCTTTCTAGAACATATACCAAGATATTATTTCCTATTCTGCTATTATTGACTCCGCTGTACTTAAAGGTCAAGAACTGAACTCACTTGACAGTACTGATGGAGCATCAACAGATATTTCCAAGATATCCAGTCAATATGATTCTGTCAAAGAGTTGGCACAGGTACATTATAGTTGTTGTTATTTTTACATCATTATTTTGAAAACAAAAATATTACTCAGCTAAAATAGCAATTAATGAATGATATTAGACTAATTAGTCTGTAATTAATTATTAAATTGTAATAACAGTATCAAAATTTAGATTAATTGCTGCAACAAGAATTATTAGAACCAAGCCACGTGTTATGTAATTACTGCTGTGTATAATCATTATGACACCAACCATAATGATATGTATATGATCATTATAAAGCCATTATGCATTTCAATTTCATAAATTTTCCAATTGCAATATTGTTTTCCTCATTTTTATTTTATTCTATTCTCATTTATATTTATTTTTCTCTAGGGTCAATTGAGCACTGCTGAATTGCAAGTGGCTCAACAACAAAACTTCAATGATTCTGCTGACCACTTCAAAAGTTGGTTGAAGAGTGCCCAAGAGTCTCTTAGCATTTGCTCTGACACAGCCGGAGATAAGTCAACTATACTGATGAAAACCAACAAATTGAAGGTAACGTTTACTTGCTGTGTTTACTCATGTATAAATCACTCTCCTCTTATAATCGATTTTAATTGCAAAAACTGTCATAACTTATACTTAAAGCAAAGTTAAAACTATGAAAGGACAAATTTTTTTGCCAAGGTTTAACACCGAATTAGGGATCCAACTTAACCACATGAATAAATATGGCAGTTATTATTTTAATTAATTATTTTAATTTTGACACAAGGCCAGCAATATTTTTAAGGGGAGGGGGACTCAATTACATCAACCCTAGTGCTTAACAGATTTTTCTGTTCTCAATCATGAAAGGATAAAAGGCAAAGTTCACCTTGGCTGCATTTGTAAAGAGCCAGAAGAAATGCTATTAAGTGTTTCATCTAGCATGCTAATTATTCTGTCAATTCACTGCCTTAATTACTTTAATTGAATTAATGTCTATGTTGTCAATAAAGATTCTGGGAAGATATTTGTATACTCTAGTAAATTCATATTCCCATGATCAACAGTAAACATGCTTATGTGGTTAAAAGGATTTATTTTGCAATTACATTATTCTGAGTTACATCCCACTATACGGATGTCTTCAACCATGGCCTTGAACTGACCAATAAGTGGAATTTGGTAGACAGAATCTTTATACATATGTGTGCTTGCCTTATGCTGGTGGCACGTAAACGCACCCACTACACTCTCAGAGTGGTTGGCGTTAGGAAGGGCATCCAGCTGTAGAAACTCTGCCAGATCAGATTGGAGCCTGGTGCAGCCTTCTGGCTTGCCAGTCCTCAGTCAAATCGTCCAACCCATGCTAGCATGGAAAGCGGACGTTAAACGACGATGATGATGATGATGATGATGATGAAACATATAAATACCCATGAGGAACGTGATAAACTGGTGCCTTTGAACAAAGTCCCTTGCGATATTTGTTCTTTACAAGTTGCACAATGTCTCTTGTCTCTTTTCACTCTTGCCATTATAAATCCAGTGAACCAGTCATTGGGCCATTGAGAAACTAACCAGTTATACTATTATTCATAAAATAGAAAAGAAAAAACATATAAAGACTAGCAGTAAAAATATTTTATGACATTGTAAGGACAATAATAGTGCATTCTCAATGACTTTACAGCTCATGAGAAAAATGAAGTGCCCGACAATATTTTTAACAATATTGTTTTGTTTTGTTTTTTGTTATCAAACTTCATTTTAAATTGTAAAATCTATTACTTCATATGCTTGCTTTGCAGCCATCATGTGGTTACAGGTTCAGTCCTACTGTTTGGCCCCTTGGGCAACTGTTTTCTATTGTATCCCTGGGCTGACCAATATCTTCTGAAAGAATTTAGTAGAGAGAAACTGTGTAGAAGCCTGCCATTTATGCGTATATATGTGTGTGTGTTTGTGTGTGTATTTATGTGTGTGCAAGTCTTTGTGTGTGTGTTTGCCTCTCTTCCCTACCGACCACCTGTGTTGGTTTGTTTATGTGCTCATAACTTGGAAGTTTGGAAGAATAAATGGTAAAATAAGTACCAGAGTTTCAAAAAATAAGAACTGAAGTTGATTTAATTGACTAAACCTTCATGGCAGTGCTCCAGCATGGCCACAGACCAGTGTCTGATACAGGTAACAAGAAACAAAAAATAATATCATTATTAGTGCTTCTATTGTTTCTGTTCTTTCAAAAAATGTAAAATTGAAAAAATAAAAATTCTCTTAAAAATATTTTTGTATTTTTTAAAGAATCTCTGTGGTGAAGTTAACACTGGGAATCAATTACTGGAACAGACACATAATATATGTGATGCCGTTTTGCCATGCACTGCAAAATTGGGACAAGTCAAAATACAAAAGGAACTGCAACAAATGGACCAAGATTATAAGGATTTCAGTAATTCTTTGAATGAAGTTGACAGTAAACTCCAGAAATGTGTTTTGGAATGGGAGAAGTTTGAGACAGCAGCACAGAAATTTGATAGTTGGTTGAAAAATGGGGAAAAATTCCTCTGCACAGATATCCCTATGAAAGCTGTTTTGCAAGAGAAGAAACAACTTTTGAAAACATATCAGGTATAATGTATGATTTATAATATAGTAATAAAGACAAAACAAATGGTTATTTTGGTTATTACTACTTGTTTCCATAGCATAATTTCATTTAGAATATGGTACATTATATAATTTGGCAATTGTATTACCAGTACCCCATCAGTTATGATGACAAGTGTTCCAGTTGATCTGATGAACAAAACAGCCTGCTAGTGAAATTAACATGCAAGTGGCTGAGTGTTCCTCAAACATGTGTACCCTTAATGTAGTTCTCAGGAAGACTCGGTGCAACACAAAATGTGACAAAGCTGGCCTTTTGAGGGCAATTATATGCAAGGTCATATAACATTGTATAAGATCGTATTTTTGTAAAGTGCCATTTCCACAGATCATACATCAATGAATGTTTTTTAAGCAATCCTCTCTTTTTTTTTTTTGCACTAATCTACAGTATATGTATGTAAGTTCTCCTCCCTTGGACACTTCTGTTTCAAGTCCTAGAATTTGTAGGGTCAATTACTCAGTTTCCAAGGTATATAAGTGGTTCACATCACAACATTACTCTGAACAAGACAGCAGTCTGTCACAAGGTTACTCATTTACACCTAAGTGAACTGGAGCATTATGAAATGAAGCGCTTGGCCCAAAAACACGATGCACCCTTGGGAATTGAAACCATGATTTTTTTTTTATCATGTGGGCTGTATCCTAAACACTAGGCTAGGCAACTTCACCTATAATAGATAATTTATATGTTATAAAAAGCACTGATGCTGGTGCTATGTATAAAGTACCCAGTACACTTTGTGAAGTGATTGGTGTTAGGAAGGGTATCCAGCTGTAGAAATCATGTCAAAACAGAGAGATGAAGCCTGGTATGTCACTTCTGACTTGCCAGCTCCTGTCAAACTACCCAACCCATGCCAGTATGGAAAACTAATGTTAAACGATGATGATGATGATGATATATAATTGATAATAATTTACCATCGTCGACTCCATCATCATCAACATCATCATCATCATCATCATCATCATCATCATCATCATCATCTTCATCATTTTAATGTCCACTTTTCTGTCTATTTAATTTGTTCTCAGGACTTCAGTGAAGAAGTGACATCTAATCAAAAGGAACTTGACACACTGAGTGAACGTGCACAAATACTGCTGCAGACAACATCTGATACAGCTGTTTCTTATTCTATGACACAGCTCACCTCTCGTTTCCAAGTTGTGGTCAATAAAACTAAGGTGAAAATCTTTTTATATTTACTTAGATTCTACATTCTAGGAATAGACATAAAAGGAATAAGACATAAAAAGCATATGAACAAAAATGCTCTCCTTCATTCTCACTCTTATGCATTCTCTCCTTCTCTACCTCTATACTTATATACACTCACAGACATACATGCATGCATATACATGTATATTTATGAAAATATGTGTGTGTGTGTGTGTACACACACATATATATACATATATACACACACACATATTGCCTTTTATCTTTTACTTGTTTCAGACATTAGACGGTATATATATATATATATATATATATATATATATATACGTATGTATGAATTTACAAATTTATGCATACATATATATGTATACACATCTATATCTTTATAGATGTTTATGTATGTATGTATATATATATATATATATATATATATATATATATATATATATATATATATATATATATATATATATATATTAAAACTTAAAAGCACTGCATTGATTGAATAAAGGAATCAGTAATTCTGTGAAGTCCAATAAACTCATAGCTGTTACTCACCAATGTGTCTGACTTGATACCATGTACAATGCTTTTACTAATTGTTTTAGATGCTTGTGTAGTCACAAGCAGACATAGACATCTTCATGAACCTTCTCTTGACCTAGTGGGACATCTGGGCTGTAATAGCCAGAAGAAAAGAAGGCTACGTCAGCACTAAATTAGTACACACTTTTCAGTGGTGTCAACTGGAGAAACTTAGAGTAAAACTTAAAGTATAATGCATTGCCTTGTCTGCGAATCAGTAGCACAACTCTTTGATCATAAGTATTACACTCTAACCATCAGGCTATGCATCTTTGTAGGGCTTGATATGTATGTGTGTGTGTGTGTGTGTGTCATTGTTCAGTTTTATTTCAAGATTTCTTGCCAATAGGGAAAGAGCCAGTTTCTAACCTATATTCAGAGCTCATTCATTGGAATTTCAACATCAACAACAGGGTATTTTACAAATGTATGTATGTATGTATGTGCACATTTACAAATTCATACATAAATCCAAATACATGTAAAATAGTTATGTGTGTTTATATCTATCTATCTATCTATCTATCTATCTATCTATCTATCTATCTATCTATCTATCTATCTATCTATCTATCTATCTATCTATCTATCTATCTATCTATCTATCTATCTATCTATATTATATAATATGAATGTGTGTGTATATATATATATATATATATATATATATATATACATATATACATATTATATAATATAGATAGATATAAACACACATAAACAAATACTTTACATGTATTTGGATTTATGTACGAATTTGTAAATATGTACTTACATGCATACATGCATACATACATACACACACACACAACCTGGATTATGAATTGAAGATTGTCTACACCTACAATTTTTCCTTTCCTTATACTTCATTTTTATATATATATATATATATAAAGATTTTGCTTAGGTATAGTGATACTAATAACATGGTGTTAGATCTGAATGTACATATGCTTCTGAATAAAATGTTAGTTGAGTACAGAGCATAATATAAAATTAAATAAATGACAAGAGAACAGGAATTATGTAATCAACTACATTAGCTTACAGCTGTTTCTGCTATTAGATGCAGTGCAGTCAGAGCTGAGTGCACAAGCATCACCTTATAGCTTCTGCATAAGCACTGAGTTCTCAGTGAAGTGCATCTTGTATGCTGGTATAGTTGATTAAATAATTTCAGTTTTCTTACATTTCATTTTGCACTGTACACACACATACACACATGCTCACACACCCATATATATATTTATATAAATATGAACAAAATATTACACATGTAAATATATCTGTATATATATATATATATATATATATATATATACATATATATATATATATATATATATATATATATATATATATATACATACATACATGCATTCAAACATATGAATAATTATGTACAAACAAATATGCACACATAAACACATAAGCGTACATACATGCAAAATCTTAAGTACCACATACCTAGCTTTGACAGGCAACGTATATATTATTTTATCACCTGGAACCATCATAAATGTATTTGTTGTATTACTGCAGACATATTTTTAAGGATTCCCAGTTATGTAACTGTTTGAGCCTAAACTATTTACAAACTTAATGATGGAATCTGTTAATTTTTTTTCAACAGCATCCTGAGCATTTCATCATTACTATATCTATATTCTGCAGGCTACATGAACATAAACTCAGTTTTCAGTAACCCACTGACATTTAGAAAAAACAAATGTAGATAAACATTGACACTTGATAAAAACACTAACAGTAAAGATTGAAGAATACACACACACATTGTATACTATACACATATACATATATATATATATATATATATATATATATATATATATATATATATATATATATATATATGCAAGCAAAGTTGTATATACATTCGTGTGTACATATAAATATTGGAAATGCTTGTTTTAAATGACTTCTTTTTATATGAGTTTTGCAGATAGACAGATGTGTATCTACCCATCCATCTTTATATATATATATGTATATATATATACATATATATATATATATATATATATATATATATATATATATATATGAAGATATATATCATCTTATATTTATGTATATACATATATAATGTAAATATATAAAGATATATATATACTATATATCATATATGTATATATACTTATGTAAGGATGTATATATCATTATATATATATATATATGTGCGTGTGTATGAATATATACATATATATATATACAAAGATATACATATACATATGTATGTATGGGTGTGTATATATATATATATATATATATATATATATATATAAATATATATATATGCACAGAGATATACATAGAAATATATATGTGTGTGTGTGTACATAGACATAAAGAGAATATGTTTATATATAAAGAAATATATAACCATAGTTATTGATATTACAGTTTTTGATTACTTGTTTTACACATACTATTAGCAAACATATGTGCAAGCATATGTGTGTGTGTGTGTGTCTATGTATATATACATACATACATACATATATATACAATTCTAGATATATTTGCCCGTACTCATATGCAATACCATTAAAATTTCCTGGTTTAGTGTGAATTTTAGGATCGAAACATTCAATGTAACAAAGTAAAATTTTCAGAATTGTAATATATTTTGAAATAGCACAATTTAAACACACACACACTCACACAAACCATACAACACACACACACACACACACCATACAACACACACATACACACACACACCTACAGAGATTGATTCAGGAGTCACTTTTATACATTTTTTTAAATGCTAGATTTGTTATAATATTGTCAATATCTTTCTATATACATATGTGTGTATGTATGTATATATATATGTATATATATATATGTGTATATATATATATGTATATATATATGTATATATATATATATATATATATATATATATATATATATATATAAATATATATATATATATATATATATATATATATATATACATATATATATATATATATATATATATATATATATATATATATATATGCATATCTATATATGTATGCATGTATATGTGTGTGTGTGTGTATGTGTATGTTATTTTTTATATTTTAGCAAGATGTCATTATCACAAGATGAGAGTATGTTCATTCACCAAAAAAACGGTACAATATATTAGCTTAGAATACTACAGGTTTCATAGTGTTTCATGCCAAAGCACTTATCAAACTAAAAAAAATCCCACCACCACCTAAAAAAAAGGTGTCTTATATGGCAAAAAATAAATGGAATATTTTTGAAAACTCCCATTAAGCTCACATGATTACTATACATATATTTGAAACCCTGTAATAATAGATTGAGAAGATGGCATCTTTTGTATTATATATGTGTGTACAGGCATAGAAAATGTGTTTGCTTACACACATACATATACATATATACATATATATATATAAAAACATGTGCACTCATACACAACATGCGCACATGCACACACATACACACACTTACTCAGATTGATTCAGGAGTCACTTTTGATTTTATACATTTTTTTAAATACTAGATTTGTTTTAATATTGTGAATATGGAGTGGCTGTGTGGTAAGTAGCTTGCTTACTAACCACATGGTTCCAGGTTCAGTTCCACTGTATGGCACCTCGGGCAAGTGTCTTTTACTATAGCCTCAGGTTGACTAAAGCCTTGTGAGTGGATTTGGTAAATGGGAACTGAAAGAAGCCCATCGTATGTATATATGTATGTATATGTTTGTGTGTCTGTGTTTGTCTCCCCACCATCGCTTGGCAACTGGTGCTGATGTGTTTGCATCCCTGTAACTTAGTGGTTCAGCAAAAGAGACCAATAGAATAAGTACTAGGCTTACAAAGAATAAGTCCTGGGGTCGATTTGATCAACCAGAGGTGGTGCTCCAGCATGGCCACAGTCAAATGACTCAACAAATAAAAGAGTATATGTATTTCCAAGTAAGTTTTATATATATATGTATGTATATCTGTAGAAGGTTGAAAAGGAACACACGAGTTGATATACATGGAAAAAAAGTCAAGGTAGAAAATGCTAAAACAATTTTGTAAAAAACATTTCAGTACCGGTTTCAGTCATTGAGACTTCTTCCAGTTTTTCGAGTTGAAAAAGTCTCAATGACTGAAACTGGTACGAAATGTTTTTTATAAAATTGTTTTAGCATTTTCTACCTTGGCTTTTTCTTCCATGTATATCAACTCGTGTGTTCCTTTTCAACCTTCTACATATATATATATATATATATAAATATATATATATATATATGTTTCATTTTTGGATTTGGTCTGCAAGATTCTTCATGTGAGTTTGTGTGTCGAAGCATACTTTGTTGTGTCTGGAGAGAGTCATTCTCTTTTTGTGCCTTATTACTTAACACACTCACTGGTAAAGTCTCCACTCATTTACTTATTTATTTTTCCTAAGATTTTTCATTGCATCTTGCAACCTTTTCAATAATCACTGACTTTGTCCGTTATCCAAGTTCGGATAAGGCACTGAAAGAGAATGACTCTCCCTAGACACAACAAGGAAAATTGTAGGAAAAATAAATAAGTGAATAAATGGAAACTTTACTGGTGAGCGTGTTAAATAATAAGGCACTAAAAGAGAATGACTCTCCCCAGGCACAACAATATATATATGTATATCTATCTATCTGTCTATCTATTTATCTATCTGTCTGTATGTATAGATGTATGTATGTATACAGATGCAGAAACTCATACACACACACGCACACCTGTACAAAAACATACATATGCATTCACTTTTATACCTATACATGCTAGCTGTTGGACCCGGCATTGCTCGTGTTTTCTGTGTTGAAGTTAAGCCCACCTCTGACCTTATATTGAAATTTTCTGCATTCCTCGTGCTATATGTTATATCTGGTTCAGCAGGGATTTTACCCGGTTAATGCTTTCGACATACTCCTACCTACTGGATCGTCTGAAATCGCAGGCAAACTTTTGGGTGTACCTCGACCCATTGAGAGTGATGTTTGTTTATTTCTCTCCCCTCTGTACAAAATGCAACCCTTTGTACAAAATTGATCAGTGTGTCCAGTTTCAGCAAAATCCGAAGAAAAGTGTTAAGGTTATGTCATAAAATAGAATCCATGTGACCATCTACATGAAAATATATGAATACTCAATGTTTCATATGTCGTAGTGCTTAATTTTACTCAATGGTCAATTTTCTTCAAAATCAGTTCATTATTTTATTGTGAGTGAATTTTGACAATTTCTGCCTTTCACCAGTTTAATTTTAATTCTACTACATGACTCCAACCATAAACTTTACCTAAATGTTAAATTACATCTAAATCGGATGAATTCTGTAAAAGTTACAGCATAAAATATTAATCCTGTGGGTAATTGCATACAAGAAGCCTATTGATTTTTTAAAATTCCCTGCTCACACACAATTATCAATTTTTTGTCAACTCTTCATGCTGGCATCAACTAATGAACATGAACTGTAATCACATGTAAAATTTCTACAAATTGGTAAGAATGTCTCTAAGGAAATGCTTATTTGCATTTATGCCATTTTCAAGCCCTTTTGACTTAAATAAGCACCTTCACTGTCTCCCCCACCACAAAATTTACCTACATCTCAAATTTCATTAAAATCGGATAAAAAATATGAATGTTACAGCCAAAAATAAAACCCCTATGGGTATTTACATGCAAAAATCCTATTGATCAGGCACAATTATCAATTTTTTCTCAACGTCATATACTGACATCAACTCACTGCCATGAGCCTCCCTCACTCATTGATTTTCATCAAAATCAGACAAAAAATGCAAAAGCCGCAGGAAAAATAACATCGTTATGGAAATTTTCATTCAAACACCGAATTGAGCTCACTGAAATCGATGCCAACTGAGCATTATCAAGTTTTTGAAAAATTCCATCCTTATTTGAGCTTCAGGGCATGTGGTCTACCTATGTGCCAAAAATCATTAAAATCGGTTAGATGGTGTGGGAGGAATTAGAGTAACCCCAAACACAGACAGATACCATTACACATTTATGTATATAGATGTGTGTGTGTATATATGCACAACCACACCACATATGCACACTCACATATAAGTATGCATGTAGACATGCAAAACATATATGGAAGTGCATGCATGGTTGTGTGGTAAGAAGTTTGCTTCCCAACCACATGGTTCCGGGGTCAGTCCCACTGCTGGCACCTTGGGCATGTGTCTTCTACTATAGCCTCAGGCTGACCAAAGCCTTGTGAGTGGATTTGGTAGATGGAAACTGAAAGAAGCTGGTTGTACATATATACGTGTGTCTGTGTCTGTCTGTCTTTGTCCCCACCATTGCTTGACAACCAGTGTTTGTGTGTTTATGTCCCTCTCACTTAGTGGTTCAGCCAAAGAGACCGATAAAATAAGTACTAGGCTTACAAAGAATAAGTCCTGGGGCTGATTTGTTTGACTAAAGATGTAGCTCCAGCATGGCCACAGTCAAATGACTGAAACAAGTAAAAGAATACACACACACACACACACACACACACACACACACACACACACACATCCATCCACCCACATACACATACTACACTCAAATATGTAAATAATGAAACTTGTTGAAGATGCTGTATAGTGGAGCTGAACTCCAAGGCGCTGCACCTTAGGCATGTGTGTTCTACAATAGTGCCAGACCAACCAAAGTCTTGTGAGTGAGTTTCGTGGATGAGAATGCATGCATGCACGCACAAATACAAACACACACTCATACACATGTATGTATATATATATATATATATATATATAAACACACACATACTAAATTATTGATAGATAGATAGCTACACACACAAACACATACACACAAACACACACACTCATGCACATAAGTAAAACTTGTGCCCATATATACATTATACTGGGTGTATGTCTACATTCTCATATCTAAGGACATGAATATGCACACACACACATACACACACACACACACACACATTCACACCACACACTCACACACAAGTATCTTTTACACATACACATATCCAAGTTTGTTTATACAATGATTACAAAACGTTGCATGAATCTAAAAGCATGTGTATACATACATTCGCATATACGTAGACGTATATACACATACCAGCCTATGTATCCATATATGCATATAAATTCATGTACAAATGTACAAACACACACCAGTATCTGTATAGCCTTTTATTCTAACATGTCAGCAGATGGGAGCTATGATTGTGTACATGGTGCATATGCAAATGCATAGACGTTCTGATTGTATCTTTTAGTGTTGTGTAGAAGCATATACACATCTGTTTTTTCTTGGTGTTATTCTTCTTTATTGATACTGACATAGGTGGAAGAATTGTAAGTACAAAGAGAGCTAGTTGCATCCAGATTCTGTGTTGTAATGAATGGAGCTGAATGGCGTTAAAGTGAGATGTTACAATCCAAGTGACGGTTACCTGTAAGGGGTTTGGTATTCAAGCGAGAGAATTATCTACCTGTAAATGTGTCATTTGCAACTATAGTTATGGTTTATTAGTAGGTTAGTAAATATAACTCATAGTCATTGTTATAGTTATATTTACTAATGTTACTATTACTCTTACTCTCTTTTACTTGTTTCAGTCATTTGACTGCGGCCATGATGGAGCACCGCCTTTTAGTCGAATCAAATCGACCCCAGGACTTATTCTTTGTAAGCCTAGTACTTATTCTGTCGGTCTCTTTTGCCGAACTGCTAAGTTACGGGGACCTAAACACATCAGCATCAGTTGTCAAGTGATGTTGGGGGGACAAACACAGACACACAAATATATATACACACATACATATATATATATATATACATATATACGACGGGCTTCTTTCAGTTTACGTCTACCAAATCCATTCACAAGGCATTGGTCGGCCCAAGGCTATAGTAGAAGACACTTGCCCAAGGTGCCACGCAGTGCGACTGAACCCGAGACCATGTGGTTGGTAAGCAAGCTACTTACCACACAGCCACTCCTGCGCCTATTGAAGATTTTTGAAATAGTGTGAGGATAGTTGGAGTTATAAACACATTGGAAGGTCTTGTTTTCTGGAAGAGCTGTATTTACAGGGGTTTACAGTTTGCAGTTACATCTAAAAATTAACAACACTCATATTGGTGAATCCTTTTCTATCATCTCTGTAAAATCTTGACTGAGTTTCAGATAACTAATCCTGTTATTTCAAGTCCTTGAAAAGCCCACATGGGGATATCAAATAATTTCTTCCACTAAATCTGACTATAGATGTCTCAAAGAAGTATACTTTCAAGCATACATGATAGTGTCAATGTCCGTGTTACTAATTTTGGTAAATCTGTTACCAAAAACTAATGCTTTTTGTTATAAATATTTGATTATCAACTGAGAGAATCCAACAATGTTAATCTGTAAATTTACAATTATGCGTATTGTGTGTGCTGTTGAATGAATTGATAATCGATGTGCTATTTTTCTTGAGTGGAAAGGTTCATGGCTTGCATAATACTGGTGCTGATTAAATCTAATGTATTTCTGCCGATGTTGCCTTACTCATTTTTAGTAAGGTCAATAAGTTGGCATTTTGGTTAAATTAAAAAGTTAATGTAATGTTCCTTTACTGTAACGTGCAGCTAACTTGTTGCCAGACACTGTAGTCAATCATCTCACTTGTGGATGTCAGGGCTAAATCTTTTATTATTTTGTTAATTAAGTTGAATGTGTTTCGGTTGGTGATATATATTGCATAGGATTTTTTTTTGTTTCATGAATTTTTTTTTTCAGTTACTAAAGTATTATAGGTTTTTTATACAAAATATTTTGAAAGTTAGAACATTTTTAAAACTTTACATCTGATAATTAAATCCATGTATGTATACTTGTGGTTTCGCACATATGTGTACACACACACACACATATATATGTTTGTGTGTATGTGTGTGTATATATATATATATATATATATATATATGACAGAGACAGAAGATTGAAGATATGAGATACGTATCTTCCATCTTCCGTCTTTCTCATTAATCAAATACCCAGCGAACACTGTGAAAGTGAACGTGCTTTACTGGTAAGCTACCAGGTGTATACCATTCAATTTATTATCTAATATGTATATATATATATATATATATATATATATATATATATATATATATATATATATATATGTATATATATATATATATATATATATATATATATATATATATATATATATATATATGTATATATATATATATACATGTACATATATATATATGTGTGTATATATACATGTATATCTATATATATATATATATATATATATATATATATATATATATATATATATATATATATATATACATGTACATATATATATGTATATATACATGTATATATATATATGTACATATACATATTATGTATATACATGTGTGTATATATGTATATATATATATATATATGGATAGATAGATAGATAGATAGATAGAAGTATATATAAATGCGTATACACACACAAACACACACACATATACATACTTGTATATAGCTGTGTGTATGTGTGCATAAATGTCAGCAAACATTCTATGTACACTGATGTACACATAACCACTATCATAATCTATTATTCTAGTTATTTTTCAAATTTATGTGCTGTAATCATGTGATCTTAATGGCTATTTTCTAGCATATTCCATTTTGCCTATACAAGAAACCACTGCGTTTTGATTCTTCTGTTTCATATATGCTTTGACAGGAAACTCAAGACCCTTGTGTAATCCCTGTCATTCTCAGTTAATAAAAAAATTTATATTATATATATATATATATATATATATATATATATATATATATATATATATATATATATATATATATATATATATATATATATATATGTATATATATATATATATGTATTTATTTATTTATGGGATATATATGTATATATATATATATATATATATATATATATATATATATATATATATATATATATGAATAAGAAAAGGAAGAAAATGAAGAAATTGACATGTGGATATCAGTTTATTCAAAGATACCCGAATCCATATATATATATATATGTATATATATATATATATATATATATATATATATATATATATATATATATATATATATACATATACATACATACATACATATATACATACATACATATATCATCATCATCCTTTAACATCTATTTCTCATGCTGGCATATCAATCATATATATATCACATGTGTGTGTGTGCATAATATATGTATATACGTATCTATTATACACACATGCGTGCACACACACATACACACACACGTTTGTAATATGTATATGTGTATGAATGTATGTTATAATGTACTTCTTTCAGGAATCGGTGAAAACCCTGGAACTGGTTGTTTATCATCATGAAGTCTACGACAAATCTGTCTCTGAGTATGAAGAATGGCTGAATAATATTATGCAAAAGCTGGAACCACTGTCTGATTCTAAAATCACCAAAGAATTGGCCAAACACAATTTAGCAGTTATTGCTGTAAGAATACATTTTCTATTTTGCTTTCTTTTTTTGTTTTTTGTGTTGATTGTTTTTTGTTCTTTTTTTTTGTTGTTTTTGTTTTTGGTGGGGTATCTTAGAAAAAATTAGTTTTGATTTGTTGAAAGATATTTATCATCATTGTTTTATTGTCATTGGCATTGCCATTGATATGTTCCTCGTCTAGCTTAGACTCACTCGGTAATCTATGCACCCACCTCCGTATCATGTATTGCCATCTATCTGAAGATGAAGTCTTTTGTCTTCTTCAATGATTTCGTTTCTTGTATGTGTTTAGGTATATCATCATAATTATCATGATTTAATGCAATCATCATCATCATCGTCATCATCATCTTCATCATCATCATCATTATTATCATCTTCATTATCATCATCATCATCATCATTATTTAATGTCTGTTTTCCCTACTGGCCTGGGTTGGATAGTTTGACAAGAATTGGCAAGCTGGAGGGCTGCATCAGGCTCCAGTCTTTCTTGGCATGGTATCTATAGCTGGACACCCTTCCTAATGCCAACCACTGTAGAGAGTGCACCGGGTGCTTTTTATGTGGCACCACCAGCATGGGTGCGTCTCACATGACATTGACAAGTGTGCTTGTTAGGTGATGTAGGCACAAGTGCTTGTTACATGGCACTGGTACAGCTGCCTATATGGGTGCTCCTTATGTGACACCCAACATGGGTGCTGCTGACATGGCACATTATTATTATTATTATTATTATTATTATTATTATTATTATTATTATTATTTTCATTATCATCTTCTTTCAATTCTATTTCCATTTCTTTCTGAGTGTCTTCCTGACACCTAGGACAGAGAAATGCACTGTATACATTAGTAGGCCATTAAAATAAACATACCAGATTGTTCATTTACATTTGATGGGAGTTCGTTTTCCATGGGTTCGCAAATGAGATTTGAACCCAGCCAAACAAAGGCATAGTCTGTCACAAACAGTGCATACAAGAAGGTCATTGTGATTCACCTTCTAAATTGTAACATTCTTCTTTAAATTTCTCTTGAGTCTTGCATGCATTATCCTGGCCTCTTCAAACGCTTTCACTCCACTCCACGCTTTTGTTCACCTTCCAGCTCGATCTGAAGCAAGGGTTTCTATGTCCTGGATCCATTCCAAGTGACTTCATGGTAGTCCTTATGCCATTCTTAAACCTTTTTTTAGGTTTACACTGAAGGCGTTTCACCTCTGCAAGCTCACCATAAAACAGCTGTTTGGGTGTGCATTCATCTGCCATTTGAACAATATGGCCACACCATCTCATTTGGTTTTTGAAAATCATAGCTTTAATTGAGGTGATGCCTGCAAATGCAAGGACATCTGTGTTTGGAATAAAAGAACTCCATTTAATGTTTAAAATGTGAAGAAGGAATTTTTGGTGGAATTATTCTAACAATTTGAAATATCTTTCATAACATGTCCACGTTCCAGAAGAATACAACTGGGATGGTAAGACAAATGATTTGCATATATATATATATATATATATATATATATATATATATATATAATAAATGCAGGAAAATGCACACAATTCATATAGTTTTAATATATTTTAAAGGATAGAATATTATGCTAGTTGACTGGTTTTGTATTTCACTGATCATGACATTGATATAGTTATATATATGTGTGTGTGTGTGTGTCATGGATCTCCGTTGTTATTGTCGTTGATGTTGTGCTTCTTTTCATTTCTTCTTCTTACCTTCTTCTCCTCCCCCTCCCCTCCTCCTCCTCCTCCTCCTCCTCCTCCTCCTCCTCCTTCTTCTTCTTCTTCTTCTTCTTCTTCTTCTTCTTCTTCTTCTTCTTCTTCTTCTTCTTCTTCTCAATGAGATGTGCATTTTCTCTATTATATTTCTGCAGTCCTATCTAACCCTCTATCAAATCACCCACATGTCAGAAATCTTCCTATTCATGCCAGACTGTTTGATTCAGCTTCTTATATATGAGTTGATGCTTCTTCACCTACCGATGACTGGCCAATTTCCATAACTTCAGATCCATTTGGCATCCTACATTTCCATTATTATCCCAAATTGTGGCGAGCACCTTGGAATAGTATTAAGTTCAAAACAGGATAATGAAAAGCTGTCTTCATTATCCAATTTCAATTCTGCAGTGGAACCTTTTCATTTTATTGAAATTACTTATAATTTTGAGTAAAGTATGGATATTGGAAATTCCTATTTCCTGTTCTCTAAAAATTGTAAGGTTAACATCCATGTTAGAACTTAATATTTTCTCAAGTATCTCCTTTTATCTTTCTTTCTTTCTTTCTTTCTTTCTTTCTTTCTCTCTCTCTCTCTCTTTCTCTCTGCCCTCCTCTATCCCTCTTTCTTTCTCTCATGATGGTTAACCTTCTCATCCATTTATCTTCTGCTTTCACAATCTCATCTGGCTAATGCATGTTAATGCTTATTTTCCAGGCATAAAGTACTCAATGCCATCATTGCACTGCTTGAATTCCAATATACCTATTGTTTTGGATATCTTTTGTTTCTTCATTTATCTGTTATCATCCATCTTCCTTGCTGGCATGAGTTTGACAGTTTAACAGGATCAAATAGACCAGAGAGCCACATGAAGGACCACAGCATGCTCCAATCTCTGCTCTGGCAGAACAGCAGAATACCCTTCCTAATGACAACCACTTTACATAATGTACTAAATGCTGTTTTTGTAGCACCAGCACTAGTGAGGTCACCATGTAGCTTGCAAGACTAGGTGAGACTTGGTCCTTTTACTGAGCGAGACTGCAGTAGAGAGTGAGGAAGCTTTATACTAGTTAATAAGAGGTTAATTCAGGAAAGAAGAGGTCAGACTATGTATCTTGTTGTAGACGAGATATGTGGCTGTTCACATTATTAAAATTAAAATAATTTCATAATATATTATTAAAATACTTATCTGAAATGTGTTATAGAATTGTGATAGAAGTAGCACAGTCTTATTACATGTCACCTTAATAAACATTATTCACATTTGATTCATAACTGACTAAGGACTAAGAATTGCACGTGATCCAGTAAGTTCTTCCAAACACTTCAAGATAGTGGATTTCGTTTTTTGGCTTTGTTTTCATTTCTTTCTTTGTGTTTCTTTCACCAATCTTGCCAGCCCGGAAGGGCACAGAATAGCCATACCCAAAGTTTTTCCTTCAAATTTTGACACAAGACAAGTAATTTTAGAAGGAGGGTGTAACTTATTTCTCTTGATCTCAATGCTTAGCTGGTACTTAATTTATTAAACCTGAAAGGAAGAAAGGCAAAACTGACCTTGGCAGAATTTGAACTCAGAACATAAGGAACTAAAAGAAAGGCCATTAACCACTTCGTCTGATACACTAACAATTCTGCTAGCTCACTACCTTTCTCTGGTTAATTACTAAAACAAAATTCCTTGTTTCCCCTCTTTTCTCTGGTTTGGTTTTTGATTTTTATTGGAATCATCTTACTTTCTGACAGCTTCTTAGAAAGGCTTGATTGCCACAGCTTAGCATTCATCCAGTGCCATAACTCTTAGCTTTATATTTAATGAAGAACCAACATCCTTATTGTATTATGCTCTTTCTTTTCCTTTTTGTTGTCTTTAAAGAATCATTAGTTTTGAAATAAATCAATATTTATCAACATCTTTATCATCTCTGGTTGATATCATCATCATTATCCTCACCAATATTTATCATCATCTGCAGCATTATCATTATCACCACCACCATCACAACTTTCCCACCCCATCATCATCATCATCATTGATATTATTTACGTGTTATTCAATATGAGTTGTGTATTGGTTATTTACAGGATCTGGAAGTTTGTAAAGACACTGGTTATACCAAATTACAGAAAATGTTAGATTCTGCTGACAAGACATTGCAAAACACAAATTCCGCTGGCAGCAAAACCATTCGACAGAAATGTGAAAATTGCAAAACCAATTTTGATGTATTCTTGGTCAAACTTACCCAGGCCAAACAGATACAAGAAAATTGTATTGCAAATTGGGAGCAATTTGAAGACGCCAATGAACAAGTGACCGGTGTGCTCCAAGACATTCAAAACCGACTACAGCTTGCTGCTGGACAGAAGTCTGATCTTGCAGAAAAATGTTCCTGTTTAGAAAGACATAAAGTAAATTTGCATTTATTCTATTTATCTTATTCAGATATTTATATATTTATATATTTATTGTATATTTTGGTCTTTATATTTATATGCACAGTACATAATCAGTACTGTTGAGAGTTGATGTTAGTAGCTGCAAAACAGAGAATTAATAAGCAATAAGCACTTCATATCTTATCATCAGAAAATGTGTAGCTGAGATTCTGAATGTGAAAATATGCAGAAGCCTGGCTTTGTGGTTAACAAGTTTATTTTGCCACCATGTGATCCTGAGTTCAATCCTATTGTGTGGCAAGTTAAACAAATGGCTTTTACCATAGCCTTAAAAATTACCACCAAATACCTTGAAAGTGGAATTTGACTGAGACAGTGTAGAAACCTTTTGTGCATATATACATAAATACCTGTATGTATGTATGTGTGTGTGTTTGAAAGTGTATGGCTCAGGTTAAAGTGTTGGGCTCACAGTCACAAGGTTGTGAGTTCAAATCTTGGACCAGGCGCTCTGTCGTGTTCTTGGGCAAGACATTTTATTTCACATTGCTCCAGTTCACTCGACTGTAGAGATGAGTTGCAACATCACTGGTACCAAGTTGTATCAGGCTTTGTCTTTCCCCTGGACAACATCGGTGGCATGGAAAGGGGTGACTGGTATGCATGTATTTATAGGCACAAGTCTGGGCACGGTTGTTTTTGGGAGACCAGTAGTTGCCCATGCATAGCAGCCTCGTCTCTCCATGCCATCGATGTTGTCCAAGGGAAAGGCAAAGACCGATACAGTTTGACACCAGTGATGTTGCAACTCATTTCTACAGCTGAGTGGACTGGAGCAATGTGAAATAAAGTGTTTTGCTCAATAACATAACACACAGCCCAGTCCGAGGATCGAATTCACAACCCCACGATTGTGAACCTGATGCTATAACCACAGAGCTCTAAATTGATGCAATATATGGAAGATTTGCTCTCCTAAAAGTATTGTTACAATGCAGATTTTTTCATAATGCACAAACTGTTTTCCCATTAACATACTTCACTGTTACATGGGAGCCAATAAATAAGGAGTTGATGAGACCCCATTTTCATAAGTGTGGAAACGAAATCTCCTTAGGGTGTGAAAACCCAGGTCTTTTACAAACAAGGTTGATTTTTTTTCAGTCTTAATATGAAAACAAACATAGGTATAATAATGTTGATTCCAAATTTTGGCACAAGGCAAATAAGTTTGGGGAGGGGTAAGTTGATTACATCAACCCCAGTGCTCAACTGGTACTTATTTTATCGACCCCAAAAGGATGAAAAACAAAGTTGACCTTGGCAGAATTTCATCTGAGAATGTAAGGATGGATGAAATGCTGCTTGGCACTTTGCCCAGCATGCCAACAATTCCGCCAGGCCACCACATTTAAACATAGGTGTAATAATAATAATGATTATTATATTTGTAGATCAATCATATTAGATAAATCCAGTAATGGCAAAGTAATGTTTCAAATTAGTCCAAAAGTGTTTCTAAGATCATTTGTTTTGGCATGAAGATTTTCAGAAGTATGTCCAAAGCATTTTCATTATCCCACAAAAACTTTAGGGCTCACATCCCCTGCTTCTGAGCCTATGCCTATGTTCAATGACTCATGAGACATTTTGTGTTATTGAACTCCCACATTACAGCAAGAATTTTGAGGAATTCCATACTTCTGTATTGTGGGGGATGCTTGTATTTATTTATTTATTTATTTATTTATTAATTCTCAGTCATTTACCCTTATCTATTTTTATGGAGCAAGTCTTGACAAGTATTACAAACCAGCTTTCTATGCCTAAGCAGAACAATGTTTTGATTCAGTCAAATATTCCGAGTTTATAATGATTAGATAAAAGTTCTTAACTCTCTTCTTAGTATTTCTTTTCTAGCTACACTGTTAACATCAGTATGATAGTCAGACCTCCTTGTATTGATCCAAACCAATTCTTTACCTAAATGTTATCTTGCTCAAGTTAATTACTAACCCTACCAACTCCAATATCCTGTCAAGCTGTTATTGCTTTTCTCTGGTGTATCTTTTTTCTATTTTTCTCCATGCTGTTGCTGACAGTATTTCAGATGTATGCTTTACTTTGTAAACACTTTTATATGTTGGAACCTGTTAGTCAGGTTGTTGCCTACATCAATCCACCCTTTATGCCATTTTTATTTTCCCACTTTTCACTATTTTATCAATTATCTTGTTTAAATTTTTTTCTTTTATACTCTTTGTTTCCTTCACAAACATATATACACCCACATACAAAACAGAAAACAAAATCCAAATTCTCAAATGGAAACAAGGTATACACGCCCAAGCATTTTTTTTAATTATACATATTCAAACACATTCAGACAGTCAAGCAATAAACACACTGACATATATTCACTCATACGCGCACACATACACACACGTGTGTGTGTATGTATATATGTATATAGTTTACTGTTCAATTAAGGTAGGATCATCAAAAAAAAAATACCCCAGCCAGTGAGAGATAAATATCATTTAACATACATTGTCTTTATATATATATATATGCACACACATGTGTTCACTCATATACATTTATATGCACATACAAGCAACATCCATATTACTATGCATATAAATGCAGACACAGTCAGACTCGGAGTTCATGTGAATAGATTGAATTACAAAAGATACCGTCAAGCACAGATACACTGTGGTTCACAGATACAACTCTGTCTTTCTTCCAGACCATCCAGCACGAACTGTTGTCTCAAAAGAGCAACCTTAAGAAATTAGAAACCAAAGCAGAAAGTGTCAAAGTTCAAATGGCTAAAGATTCCGTTAATGACACCAATATTTTGTATAAGTCTTTGTTGGAGGAGAGTCAAGTAAGTATTTAATTCATTTGTTGTTGTTGTTGTTGTTGTTGTTGTTGTTTTTCTCTCTGCATCACCTGACTTAAGATTTGCTGTATGTGTGTCCATGAAAGTTGCTGTTGTAGTTGTCATAGAACAACTTTGAGAAGTTGTCTGGTGCCCACTTACGATCACAACACTCTAAATATGACCGACTGTCTGTCAAACTTAGCGTTGCACAACACTGAAATTATGGTAACTGCAGAATTTAAATTATAAATGAACAAATAGGACAGCATTTGTCTCTAACCCATTAAGCTATCTTCATAACAAACATATTTATAAATAAATATTTAGCTCCAGTGTCATGGTGTGAAGTAGATGAGTGATTCTTCTTGCTTTATATAAAACACTTACTTTTCACTCGTAACATTCTTAGAGAATCTACTATCTATTCCTAAATTGTGTTTAATTTAATAATGCAAATGCAATGAATGATAAAATCAAAAAAAAAAAAAAAAGACAACACAAGAGGGTCAATGTTTAACGAATACTGTATTAGCTTAAATGCTTAAAAGGAAGGAAAATGAATTAGTATTTTGGTCAAGTGAAGGAGCATGGCCAAGTGGTTACAGTGTTGAACTGTTGAATCTAAGATTGCGGTTTTGATTCCCAGACTGGGCAGAATGTTGTGTTCTTGAGCAGAACACTTTATTTCACATTGTTTCAGTTCACTCAGCTGCTAAATAACTTCCAGCAGTAGCTGGGAAGTTAACTCTGCTACAAAACCAGTATTCCATTCATGTGTGAGTGTGGTAATCTGGGTCATCATGGAAACTAGGTTGAGCTCTGAACTTAGGAGTGTGAGGGGTTCATGGCAGACTGACCAAATCATAAGGAAGCTTCTGCAATATCCATTTGACCATTTTGCTTCTGCCATATTTGGACATTATTGTTGTTTCGCTTGTTTTGGTTTTCTTTCTTAATTTCTTTTTATTTCTAACTATTTACTGAATGTATTATCACAGTTCTTAGATTCATGTAAAACCTATATTAAATTTTTACCTGAGGCACAAAAACAGCTAGAATGAAAACAGTGACTTACATGTTTTTTCTTAACACATTAACTGCCACATGTACCACTGGTGGTAGACTGCAGACTTCATGAATCACCACATGCACCACAAGTTGTACATTTTCATAATTTGAGAAAATATTTTATTCTGTATCGTTGACATGGTTTCAAGGATATTCAAATAACATGAGTGATTAATATTAAAGTTTAATTATGAAATATTGTAAAAATGCAAAAGAAATTATATTTCCTTATAATTAAATTGTATACAGTGTGACTGCACAAAATACATAGCATCACTGGTAAGTTTCGATAACAGACCATGAAGGTTAATGTGTTGATATGTTCTGGCAGATTTGAATGTGAATATGTTAATCACTGTAGTGTTTTGTCACAATTCATTAGATTTATATAAAGTTATATTAGATTTATAAAGATTGCCTTTATTGGTTTGCATGTAAAACCTTTTAAATTACAAGATCACTTTGTGGTGTTATGTTTTCTGTAAATTTACCCTAATAGGAAATTGTTGGCCACCTTGAAGAAATGGTTAAAACTCACAATGACTACCGCCAGTGTTATACAAGTAGCCTAGAGTGGCTCAACAATTCCAGACACCATTTGAATCAAATTAATAACCCCAAAGGAGATATTCAAGTCGTTCAAGAAAGGAAATTGATGTTTAAGGTAACACCATTATTGATATAACTTTCTCAGTTTCACATATTAAACCTACTGTATGTTTATGCATGATTGCTTGTATGTTTGTACGCATGTGTGTGTGTGTGTGTATGGGCTTCTGTGTGTGTGCTGTTTCATTGAGAACTGCAGGAAATTGATAAGAATGTTGTGAGATTTTCCCCAAGGAATTCTGTGAAGATTTATATGTCTGTCAACATTATAAGACATCACTTTCAAGAGGTACTAAAGTCAGACAGGTGATGATTATCACGTACAATGTCTTCATATTGTGACAGGAAGAAAAATGTGTTTTTATTTAACAAGCCCTAACTTCACTTAAATGAAGATTCGAATGAAATTCATGATTGTTATTGCCAATAAAATATCAGTATCATAGTGAGAATGATGATGATGATGACAGTGATGGTGGTAGCAGCATCAGTAGCAATGGCAGTCTTAGTAATGACAGCAGTAATACCAATGATAATGATGAGGTCTTGTATTGGTCACAAGGTTCCTACTAATTGAGGACAATATCATCGTTTTTCATAATTGTTTTGATGTCCACTTTTCCATGCTCGAATGAGTCAGATAGTGTTTCACCTAGGTAGATTCTCTTTGGTTGGATGCCTTTCTTGTCACCAACTCTTGTCTGTTTCCAAACAAAGTAATATTTCTCCCATAACCAGATATGTTTGCACAGAAAATTGAATTACATTCCTTTACAACAATTACATGATGTCATGACAAGGAGACTCAAACCTATACACACACTCACATACATACATACATGATGATGGCCGTCCACTCGTGACCGAGGAAGACTCTTGTCGACCTTCAGGAACATTGTGCGCTCTAGGACTAATTTATATTTTGCATTTGCGGCTCCGTTGGTGGCTAATGAGCCCTTCTCTTGACAAGCATACACGACTTCAAACATTGCAAACCAAGCTTTCTCCATTCACTATACGAGCCGTGCGCTTTCACGCAGCTCACTTATATTCTTCATGCTGTATACGTGCTCTCTCAAAAGTGTCGATCCCCTCCTTAACCTGCCTCCTCTATCCGTGGCGATGACAGGCATTGTTCTCCCAGTCAGTGTCCTGCATATCACAGGCCTTTAATGAGGACTTGACACAGTCCTTAAAGCGCATACATATATGAGTGTGTGTGTGTGTGATGAGCTTCTTCCAGTTTGATGCCTACCAAATTAACTCATAAAGTTTTGGTCAACCCAGGGCTATAATAGAAGATAATTGTCCTAGAGGCCACACAGTGGGGAATGAACCTATAACCATGTAGTTGGGTAGCAAACTTCTCAACCACACAGCCACACCTGTGCTTAGGGCAAAATACAAGAATACGAAAATGGGTTTACATAAAAAGATCATACAAGTTTTAATAAATCATTAAAACCCAGACTATATTTTGATTTCTTGCTATGGTTTTACTTTTAAATATATTCATTTGATTACTCTAATAATATTTACATAATTAATTAGTTGGTATATAAATTTCAAATACCTGAACAACAGTGACATGTCTAATGTCCAATCGTGTGTTAGTTCTCTTCCATTATCTTGAAATTGAAAATGGCAATGTTTCACAAATTCAAGCAAAACCTTTCACTACCACAGCCACCACCACTGCCACCACCACCACCATCATCATAATCCTCCCCTTCTCTCCTCCCTCCTTCTCTCCTCCTCCCCTTCTCTCCTCCTCCTTATCATCATCATCATCATCATCATTATCATGTTCACCTGCATTGGAAGGAATTGGTTGAGAAAGAGTTTCTATTTGCTGGATGCTCTCCCTGTTATCAACCTTCACCCAATTTCAAGTAAGATAATATAACCAGATGTTTCCATGGGAGATTGGAAGCAAAGGGCTCTGCTTGGATGATGGTGACAATTGCTTACAGCTATCATGCAATATCAAGGCAAGGGGACACAAACTCAAACACACATGTTGTTAGCACTCCGTCACTTACGACGTTGAGGGTTCCAGTTGATCCGATCAACGGAACAGCCTGCTTGTGAAATTAGCGTGCAAGTGGCTGAGTACTCCACAGACACATGTACCCTTAACATAGTTCTCGGGGATATTCAGCGTGACATAGTGTGACAAGGCTGACCCTTTGAATTACAGGCACAACAGAAACAGGAAGTAAGAGTGAGAGAAAGTTGTGGTGAAAGAGTACAGCAGGGTTCGCCACCATCCCCTGCCGGAACCTCGTGGAGCTTTAAGTGTTTTCGCTCAATAAACACTCGCAATGCCCGGTCTGGGAATCGAAACCGTGATCCTATGACCGCGAGTCTGCTGCCCTAACCACTGGGCCATTGCGCCTCCACTAAACACACATGTACAAATACATATACACACATGTATATATATATGTATGTATGTATATAGTTAAGTGAGATTTGGGTAAAAAAACCTTGTAGAATAGTGTGTATCTACACACACATACGCACACACACACACACACACACACACACACACACACACACACACACACACACACACTCACACTCACATGCGTGCGAAGGTTTTCTTTCAGTTTCCGTTTATCAAGTCTACTCTCAAATCTTTGGTTGACTTGGAAATGAAAGTAAGAGTAATTTAAATGATTATGGTTTCTTAAAATAATTAGAATATTGATTCTCTCAGCAATGAAGCTTTACAATTGCTAATTTATGTAACATAATGAAACCTTTTCCTATAGCTTTTAATAAATTTCATTTCAGAAACTGCAAGGAGACGTTAACTCTGGGAAACAACTGGTTTCTGACTGCAGTCAACTTGCTGATAGAGTCTGTGAAAACACCTCTCCACAAGGACAAGCAGTGATCAAGGAGGAAATGAATATCCTTAACCAAAATTGGAACATGTTTTCTGATTCTTTTAATAAAGCTGAACAAAATCTGAATGACCTTATTTCAAACTGGGAAAACTTTGATGAAGAATACAATAAATTTTTGTCATGGTGTAACAACTTGGAAGTACGTGTGAATTCTCTTATGAAACTTGGAGATAACATTGAAGAAAAGCAGGCACAGCTTGAGGAAATTAAGGTAAAAATATATTTGGTTTGTTCTCCATTCATTTTGTTTAATTTTAATTCAAATGTCTGAAGATGAATATGCTTTCTTGATTTAACAGACATGAGTCAGCGTATTCAATTGAAAAAACTTCACCAGAAAACTGAGACTATATATATATATATCTTATCATCATCATTGTAACATTAATTTTTCTGTACTGGCTGGGTTTGATAGGTGTGCAGCACAGAATATAAATACACCTTAGTTTAGTAATAATAACAGTATTATAATTGATTTATCACTGCACTTACCAATTGCATTTTTCAGTTAGTAGTGTATATTTTAATAAGTTTTGCAAATTGTGGATTTGGTTTGCAGATATTCTGGTTTTGTGTTGAATCCCTCTGAGTAGGCATGTTGAATTAAATACAAACTGGGATTAGAGAAAGAGAGAGATGAGAGATCTGAGGGAGAAAGAAAAGGTAAGGAATGTTAATAGAAGAAGGTGGCAACAGTCAGAGAAAGGAGAAAATAAAAGGAATGCCAAAATCAAACATATTTGGAATAACTGAGCTGGGAGGGAGAACAAAAGGTTCTACCCTAAATGTTAGATGTACTTCTTCATGGCATAAAACATTTTCACTCTTTGAGTTATTTCTACTATCTTTTGTCAACACAGAATATCTTCGACTCTATGGCACCATAAAGATGTTGGCAACCAAGCCAAAAAAAAAATATATATACTTTTAAATGTAAACTCATGAAAGAGCAAAAGATAGTCCAGAAAACTAAAATTTGTTTCAACACAATTAATAAAAGTGTTAATTTCTTCTACTTAGTCTGAAAACTCACTAGATTATGTTCTGATATTATTTGGAAAGCTGTCACTTGGCAAGTCATACTGTAAATTATCTTAAAGTTACCATTTAGTATTAAGAAAACAAGATATTGTTTTAAGTAATGTAGTCTCATAAAATGTCAAATAAATGTGGATTAAAGCTCTTTAATTAAAATGTCATAGTACAAATTAAATGTTTGCCTCCTTCTGTTGGTGACAGGAATGATTTCTCTTATTGTATTTATTATTTACTTATTTAATTCTCTAACTTTAGATTCATGCCTTCAACAAACCTATTATGTTCATAATATGGCCCTTATTATCAATAATAAACATTAATATGCATTCAATATTTATAATGAAGGCTCTATTTTCAAAATGTCACCAACATTTTTATAATTTAATCTATTTACCTATAACATAACCTCTGTATTTAACCCTCTCAGACTTAGGCCTCTGTGTTTAACTTTACCCTCCACCTGGGCTCCCAAGCAAAAAATAAATAGTTGCATATACAACACAAGAGTAACAATTGCAGGCAAACTAAATGGACAAAATCACAAAATAATTCTGGAAAGTAACAATAATAGGCCTATCTCTCAACTAACTTATTTGTTCACCTCAGCTGCTACTTTTCTCATCACTTTCACCAGTTTGATTGTTCAAATTACTCTCATTGTCTACATAAGAGTAAACTCTTCATCCAAAGAATAAATGTCATCAATAATTTCCTCAACTGCAAAGAGCTTAGGTCTTGTTCATTTACTAGACAAAATGCAGGGTTTGTTATTTGCTTGTTTCGTTGCAAAAATTCCTCTTTTTTTTTCTATTAAAAAAATCAGAAATAAACAAAGCTATGGGTAGCACCATTAACAATGGGTCATAAACACACTTGACTACAAAGCTGCAACATGATCAGTTGTCTACTTATAGTATTTCATCTTCATTTTCTTCGTGTGTGGTTCATTATCTCTTTAACAGGAATTCAGTAAAGATTACATTCAGGCTTTTCCTACCACACCAAGAACACACATGATAAAGTTAATAACATCAATAATTATATCATACCCATAATAATAGTTTCAAATCTTGGCACAAGGCCAGTAATTTTGGAAGGAGGCAGTTGATTGCATCAACCCCTAGCGCTCAACTGGTAGTTATTTTATTGACCTGAAAAGAATGAAAAGCAAAGTTTACTTTGGTAGCATTTGAATTCAGAACATAAAGAGCCTGAAGAAATGCTTCTAAGCATTTTGTCTGCCACATTAATAATTCTGCCAGTTTGCTACTGTTACATTGGACATGTGATAATCATTTCAAATTTTGGTGCAGAGCCACCAATTTTGAAAGCAATTTTGAAACACATTAACCCCAGTGTTCAACTGGTAATTATTTTATCAACCCCTGAAAAAAGAAAAGCAAAGTCAGAGCCTCATTGGAATTTGAACTCAAATGTAAAGAGCTGGAAGAAACAGTACTTTGTATTTTGTTTGACACGTTAATGATTCTGTGAGTTTGCCATCCTTATATCATACCCATAATAATTCTTTCTACTAGAGGCACAAGGCCTAAAAATTTTTGTTAGGAAGGGCTAGTTGAGTACATTGACCCCAGTGCTCAAATTGGTTCTTATTTTATTGACCCCCAAAAGGATGAAAGACAAAATTGGCTTTGGCAGAACACAGAATGTAAAGTGCCAGAAGAAATGTCACTAAGTACTTTGTCTGGCACAGTAATGATTCTGCCAGCTCACCATCTTTATATCATAGCCATAATAATGGTATACCAGTGATAGCATCATATTACTAACAATGTCTTCAATACTAATTTAACAACAATAATGATGTCATATCACAAATAATGTCACATCAATTCATCACAAATAATACCTTATCAATAATTTTATCACTATAATATTGTGACACAAATATGCCAGATCAATAATAACATCACATCAATTATAATGCCTTATCAATAATGTTATATCAACAATAACTCATCGATGTCAGATGTCACATTAATAGTGTTACATGAATAATTAAGTTACATCAATAATTGTATCTTTAGCAGAATCATTAGCATGACAGACAAAATGCTTAGTGGTATCTCTTCCAGTTCTTTACATTCTGAGTTCAAATCCTGCTGAGGTGAACTTTGCCTTTCATCCTTTTGGGGTCAATAAAAATAAAATACCAGGTGTCAATGTAATCACTTTGTCTCCTCCCCTCAAAATTGATGGCCTTGAATTCTGTGTTGTACTGGTATCCTGTTTAGGAGCAATGTTATGATCTCGGTCACATGTACATCATAGAAACTGGGCAACCAGCTTGAAGTGTCCTAGGGGTCAAGAAAAAAGATAATCACATTATTTAGGTCAATAATAAAGTCACAACAGTTAATAACACCAATGTCAATAATCAAGTCTTGTGAATAATAATTAATCTCAATAAAAATTTAATTGCTTTTTTCTTTTTTTCTTTTTCTACTTTCAGGGCTTACTTGAAGAAGTGACTCAGAAGAAAGAGAATTTGGACAAAATTCAAGAACTTGGTGAACAAGTGGCACAAAAAAATCATGATCTGAAGATCTCTCACAAACTTCACCAATTATCATCACAGTATTATGGTCAGAGAACGAACATCAAGGTATTTCTTTGTATTCCGATTACTCTGTCAAATGTACTGCTGTATGTGTTATATATTCAAATTGTTTTGAATCAACCATGCATTATCTTGTAGCTTCAATATTTTAGTGATGTGATTGTTTATTTTTAGAATGACATTATAGGGTAGGTGTAAGAGGCTAGATCTGGCCAGTTTGAGCATAAAACAGATGGAATATTTGGGTTGGATATAACTGGTTTCAATGTTAAAGGCTTAAATATAAGTATTTAAAAAATCCTTTAGGTGTGTTCAAAAGAAATAAAGAACAAGCAATCTTGGTCATGCCACAAATTGGTAGTAACCAGCAATCTCTTACCATTGTCATCATTGGCGATAGTCATCATTTTAAAATTCTACTTTTCCATGCTTGTGTGGATCAGACAGGATTCATTGAGGTAGATTTTCCAAGGATGGATGCACCTCTTGTTGCCAGCTCTTACTTGTTTCTAACCACGATAAAATTTCACCACAGTTGAATATGTTTTTACAGACAACTGGATATGGTAGACACTGCTTCTATGGCAATGACACTTCTTTATATCAATTGCATGGTATCGAGATAAGAAACACAAACATGCACGCATACATGTGCATGCAAGCCTACACACACATACAGACACGTAACTTTTTTCAGTCTCTGTCTACTAAATCCACTCACAAAGCTTTAGTCAGGAGCTGTAGTAGAAGACATTGTGCCACACAGTAGGACTATGTGGTTGGCAAGTGAACTTCTTAATCACACAGCTATGCCTCTACCTGTCTAAATTCTTGTCTAAATTCACTTTAGGTTACTCACTGTTTCTTATTATTCTTATTGGCTTCCATTTCTTCCAATAATCAAAAGTCAAGTTTATGATCACGTTAAGCTTATGATCACGTTAAGCTTATGATCACGAATGGCTTCAAACTTAAGCTCCCTGTAATTCAAGCCTTGTAAATCACAACACAATCCCCAGTTCTCTCTTTATACTCCTCTCTATATTAAATCAGTAAGTGTATCTCTACACGGTTAATTCAAAACGCTAGAAATAGCAGCCAAATTTCCATAAAACCACATTCTGTTGTCTTAAAAATTACAGAAGAGCACATCAGATAATGTAATTTTTGACACACAGTACCCAAAAATAAAAGGAAAAATGGGATGGTCATAGTTGGAACATATTCGATCATAAGTCTGCTCAGTGAAGGCTGATCTATGACTTAACTGCTAGATGAACAGACAAAGGAATGTCTACATGATCACTCAAGGAGCTTGAAATAGCAGTCAAATCTCCCTCGAATTTCTGTCTATCATCTAAGAAAAGATCGAATGGTCAGGACTCAAACATCTATGATAATGTGACTGACTCTTCAGTGAAAGCAAATTTGGAGTAAGAAACATTTTTAATTAGAAGTAATATTTGATAACAAGACTTTCAATTACTTGCAACGAATCATTTAAATAAGAAATTACCATTTTGTATAAGAATCTATGTAGGAATCCAATTCACAGTTGGCCAAAGCATTATCATCATATTTTAATAGTCCATGTTCCATGCTGGCATGGCTTGCACAGTTTGGCAGGATACAATAGATTCCAAGGACTGCATCATGCTCCAGTGTATGCTTTGGCATGGTTTCAATGTCTTGATGTCTTTTTTAATGCCAATCCCTTTACAAAGTATACTGGGTGTTTTCTACATGGTACCAACACCAGCGAGGTCCCCATGCAGCTTGCAAGACTCCACTCTTCAACTGAGTGGAGTTACATTAGATGGGGAACAGCTTTATGTTAGGAGATGAGAATTAAAGTACAAGGGAAGGGATCATAGTAGATGAATAGTTATTATGTTGTACCACTGACACTGATATCCAACTAGAAACCATAAGGAGGCACAGTTCCTTTGTGTAGACTCTAGCCACACTATATATTTGGCATTATTCCATTTACTAGATGTATTGATTTCAAATCTCAATCAAGTCTTTACAAATATTATGGAAAATTATTCCAGTGTGTTATCTGTAGAATATTTTGGAAAGTTTTGTTCTGTTTTTTATGGAAAGGTTTTGTGAAAACTTGGGGGATTGCATTACATTACTCTGTGTATGTGTGTGCGCGTGTACATGTGAATCTTTTGTGGAATTTGGCATACTTAGCTCTTGCTATCAAAATGTTTACTTATTTCCCCCAGAATGAAATTATTAAGCTGACAGAGAATATCCACGATCACGAAATATTTGAGAATTCTTATCAGACAACCATTGAATGGATTAACTCTTGTGAAAATGAGCTTAAAGACTGTAATAACACTAAAGGAGATGGCGTTTCAATACAGGATAAACTGAAAACATTAAATGTAAGTCCCACCACATCATCATATATTATCCTTTTAGGTGCTTTTGTCCATCCATAACATACAACAACCCATATATTCATCATGTGATGAAATCTTTAACAAGAACTGCTGTAATATATCATCTTTTTGCTGCTTTTATTCATCCATAAAATACCACAACACATACTGTGTTCACTCCTAATTTAGTATTAAACCTTGATGCAAAATTTTTTCCCTTCATAGTTTTAGCTTTGCCCCAAGTATAAGTCACACCCTAGTTTTTTTGGTTGAAATAGAATATTAAATAGTGTTACTTATACACAAATAAATACTGAATATTCTTCATGGAAGGAAATTTTTACCGACATCAAGAAGACTTTTTACTAACATCAAGAATTATCTCTAAACAGATTTTAATCTATAGAAGTTATGAGACACATTGGTAAATTTATGGTGAAAATTGTTGATGTAATATAATTAATTCATTATTATAATGTTATCTAAAACCACAATCAACTCATTAGAATTATAAGTTAATTGTGCAATTACAAAATGGTTAGTTGACAAAAGTGTCCACTTCTCAGATACAGATAATTCTACTATTCTTTAATTAAGATCCAGTACACCTGCTGCTTTCCCCAGAAATAGAACTGTAAGACAGCAACTCACTGGATGGCTAATTAGAAATAAATGAGGAGTTTTTAAATGTTATTAAATATTATAAGTACCGATTTGAGAGAGACAGAATAAACAGGATTTTAGCCATTTATCCATTCCTTGCTAGGCAATTGTGATAAAGATGAGTTTGGATTCCCATTAGTGAAATTGTTTCTGTTGCTGTCTCTCTCAAACTGGTGAGCTTAACATTTTAGCTGCTAATTCTTAATGGGTTATTTGTAGTTTTACAGTTTTAAATTTGAAATCTCTCAAACATGCACGAAGGTGTGAATGAGAAAGAAAAATAAAAAAACTTATTCGAATAATAGCAGAAATCTTGTTAATTTGAATTATTTGAATATAGAGTTTCGTTTATTATTCCACATTATATTTCATGATGGAAATGGTTAGAATTAGGAAATGGATTCATTGTAAAAATAAATTGCTTCTAAATTTTACAAATGAACAAATTTGCAAAAAATTATTCAAACCATGTAATCATAGAGTATGGATGTAAAATTGTAAAGAAAAGGTAAATGCTGGTAGTAGTGGTGGAGAATATAAAAGAAAAGTTGCTATATAATTGTCATGAAAAAACATATACATAAACTTGTAAAAAAAATATTATTTCATAACAATCTTAACTCCTCTCTCTCTTTATTATATTCAGTTTCTCTGTTCTATGTCGTGTTTTTTACCTAATTGTCTATTTCATCGACTTAAAATGTTCCTCCTCTCTCTGTTTTATATATATATATATATATATATATATATATATATATGTGTGTGTGGGTGGGTGTGTGGGTGTGCATACATACATATGTCTCTCTATCTATCTTCATCTATCTCTCTCTCTCATAAACTAATCTTTTATTCTTTCTCTATGCTGCTTCTCTCTTTCTCTCTGTTACCTACTTTCTTCTCCATTTCTTTCCTATACTATAGACATGATTTTGCTATTTTGCAGGTCATCGTTTCGGGCATGGATGAAGCAGTTCATAAAGTGAACAAAGTTCATGATTATGCAGAGAGAATTCAACCTTCAACATCTGCTGTTGGTAATAAAGAAATTGAGAAAAAAATGGAGGAATTGAATGTAAAATGGAAGCAGTTGAACCAGACGGTAACTGACTGTGCTTTTAACTTACAGAACACTCAACAGAAATGGCAAGATTACGAAGTTACTAAAGATACTTTAGTGAAATGGATAACAGATTTGGAAAGGATTCTTTCACTTGATCCAGAAGCTCATACACAACTTCCTGAGAAAAGGGCTCAACTTGACAAATATAGGGTGAGTCTCCAACATCTTTATATGTTTACATCTGTAAAATGTTTCAAGGAATTTGGATATCATCATCATCATCATCATCATCGTTTAACGTCCGCTTTCCATGCTAGCATGGGTTGGACGATTTGACTGAGGACTGGTGAAACCGGATGGCAACACCAGGCTCCAGTCTGATTTGGCAGAGTTTCTACAGCTGGATGCCCTTCCTAACGCCAACCACTCAGAGAGTGTAGTGGGTGCTTTTACGTGTCACCCGCACGAAAACAGTTTATCTAATTTATTGAAGCAGATGTGTTTAAGTTGTAAAAACAGCTCCCCATATGGTATAAAATAGTGAAATTAGATGCTGTCAGGTTAATACACATTTAGAAGATGTCTTCTGATGATGTTAATTTCAAAACATTTTTAAATGAACCTCATGTGATACATTGAATATCAGTCACATGGCTTTTGAAATTTCATCATATGTAAATTATGAAATCTTATCATAATTAAATTTCATAAAGTCAATTTCAAAATGAAGGCATGTGGCCTAGTGGTTAGGATGTTACACTCAAGATCACAAGATTATGGTTTTGATTCCTGGACCTGGCAGTGCATTATGTTCTTGAGCAAAACACTTATTTCACATAGGTCCAGTTCACTCAGCTTTAGAAAAGTAGACCTGCAATGAACTGGTATCACATTCAGAGGGTAATGTTGTGACCATGGGCACTTATATGTCATTTAAAATACACAGTAAATGCAACATAATCTGACTATTGAATTAGCAAAGCCATGAAATATATAGTAGCTTGCATGTAAAACCTGTGTATATTAAATATGTGGATTAATAAACACACACACACACATAACCTGACTTATTCTCAAATCAAACAAATTACCTTGATTTCTAGACTCATCATTTTAATGTAGATGTTTAAATTCTCATCTGTTTTTCATTTTTCTCTTTGTCCTTAGCTAATTCTCAGTGAAATAGATTCTTATGAAAGCATGTTTGGTGATCTGGAGGACAACTTATCACAACTGGAAGTCTTGAGTGCTGATGGTACAACAGACAAAGATTCTCTCAGACCACTTCAACAGTCTTACAAAGCAATAAGACTCCGATGCCAGGTAAGTCAACATCATTCTCAAACAGCATATTGATTTACCTGTATAACTGAGAGTTGGAAATTCTGAAAATGTCTATCTGAAGTATATAGACTCATGTGATTGAAGCTCACCCGGATTTTCAAAGGATTTGTGTGTTTAGAGTACAGGATCTCTGGAATAGGATTTCTCAACAGGATACACAGCTCAGAGGTTAGGAGGTATCTCCAGGCCAAGCCACTACTTCTCCACATTGAGGGGTCACAGCTCTTGTACAATGGACATGTGATTAAAATATCACAGAAAAGGATCGCAGATAGATTCTTCATGTCAAGCCAACTGGCAGGAGGCATAGGAGTACACCAAGAATGAGATGGTTGGATAATATTCAAAGTCTCATACTTGGGAATCAGTTGGAAAGTGTAATAACAGTTGCTTCTGAGAGGGTCTTATGGAGGAGGGGGCTGAGTATTCTACTCCTACACCCCTTCCAGGAACCATGGATGGATGGGTGAATGGAGTCCAAGATTTCCTCTTGAACAGGATATTAGTCCACCTCAGGGTTAACCCCTAGCTGATGGCAGGACTCATTTTTAGCAGAGTGGACTGAAGTGATGGCAAAATCATCAAGGTGACTCAGGTATTCCTTGAACATTAAATTGGACAGCATATTGGAAAAAAGTTAATGACTTTGAATACTAACATAACAGATAAGACTAAGTATCAAATTAAAATTGATGACAAACTAATAGAATCATATAACACACACACACACACATGCACACACACACACATGCGCGCGCGCGCACACACACACACATACACATGCATGTGTGAGTCTCTATATATATTCTTTAACAAGAATAGTATTGACAGTGATTTCGAAGTTTTGGCCAGCTAAGCTATCATTGTACTGTGGCATGCATTTAAGTTAATCTTGGCTCTATATAATTTTGATTAAACTTGGAGTTTTGTTATATATTTCATTCATGGATGTAGAACTTTGTAAACAAGTGTGTATATTTAGGTGTATCAGCTCCATGTCATGGGATTGTCTTTTAGTAGTTCACAAAAAGGATGTTAGGAGGAGGCGGGAGTTTTAACTATTTTTGGTTTAATTGGATTTAATCTTTTGCTTTGACAATGTAAATGTCAAAGTTCAAAGTTTAGTCCAGCATTTAGAAACTTAATAGTTGGGTGTGTCAGCTTTTTTATAATGTAGTTTTTAAAGAATGTAAATAGGTGGTATGTTTTAGGTGGTCAGTAAGTTTCTTTACTTGTTGATGTTACTTAGGGTGTTTCTTGTTTGTTTTTGGAAGGTGGAGATTATTAGTCAAGCATGTCATGGTGTTGTTGATAGTATAGGAATTTATTTATCTTGTGCTTTGAAATTCACAAGCGGATGTAGGTAGGTGCAAAGGCTGTTGGTCAATATATTTCTCTCTGGGGGTTTCCTTGTTCTATAAGCAATTTGATTAATATGTAGAAGTTTTAAATTTGTGTTTTATGGAGGTAGAGTTTGTGGCTCATGTGTTCATAAATATTTCTGCAATTCTATTTCAAACATAGGTATTTTATAATATATTATTTTAGGCCTATGCATATATATGAAAGTGGGGAATTATAAAATGTGTGTATATACTCATGTATAAAGCCAAGATTAACTTAAATGCATCATAATCTGATGATGGCTTAGCTAACCAATACTTTGAAACCACTGTCAATACTATTCGTGTCAAAGTATAAAAGAATTGTACTCAACAAAAATATGGAGTAACCCTTCATATCAATGTACAATTGTTTTTATTA